>NW_025764477.1:0-297831 GCF_021365365.1 Ilyonectria robusta
ATCTTAGACTCCACGTAAGGCACTGAGAATAATAGTACCCAGGGTATAACATAGTTACTCCCCAGGATCGATATCTTTACAGTGGTTCCATGGACCATGATCTTGTATCGAGCTCACCACTGGGCGAATCGGTCCACTAATCGTGAATTCGTCGCCCGAATTCTACCTACGCAGATTGGTCATTTGCTGTACAAATATCTAGTAATAATATATATTAATATAGTATTTAACTACTTCTGAAGACCCAGCTCCTGAATGAGAATAGCTGCCGCCGTCTCGCCCATTACAATAGCAGTGTTGTTCGTGTTGGCACCTACATTCATAGGCGGGATACTCAAGTCCGCAATCTTAACCCCTTTTGTGGCCCACACATTCAGAGACTCATTCACGACGCCAAACTCCCCGCGAGGAGCCATCTTCGCGATACCTGGTGAGCACCAGGTGGTGTGGTGTCGATATTCTCTCGCAGCCACTCCTCGATGGCCGCATCATCCTCAGGCGAGTACTTGAGGTCCTTCACGAGCGATGCATCGGCCTCGATACATGCGGTCTCGGATCCGGCGGGGAAGGCTGGGTGACCAGGTGCATGCTCACCACGATACATAGACGTGAGGCGAACGATTTCGCGCTGCTTCTTGTACCACTAAATCTGCTTCTTCAAGTCAATGTCGTGTGGGTCCGAGAAGAAACTAATATCGAAGTCTAGGGGGTCGCTAAGCTCTGGCCCGGCGATGTGCATGTGTCCACGCGAGTAGAGGTATGCCGTATAGTTTCCTATCGTACTGTGCCTCCGGGACAGACGATGGGTCGCCCAAGAAGCTGCGTCTCTTAGCCCTACTGCTGTGGGGAACTTTGCTAGGACTCTAGGAGTCCTCCCGGAAAGCTTACCATGACACAACACCCATGAGCATCGGAGGCCTGTCAGGGGCGTTCTTGAAGTCCCGGTTCCAGGCGGCTTGAAACTCGGGGCCAAGAGCTGCCATATCTTCTTCTGTTGGTCGAAACTTAGACGGACGAGATGTCGATGGAATTCCAGCCCAAGATGTCATCTTTAGCGTCAATGAGGTTTTGGCGATTGCTGGGGTTTGGATCGGCCTCAGCTAACCTACCGGCCACCACACATGCCGCCGTGCCACCTAAGATCAATCAGCCGTGAGCAGGCGACCTTAAGCCGATAGAAGGCGATGAGACTGACCGCCAGCAATGATCACATCCACCTCCTGAATATCCCCGGCCAGTTTGGTAGAGACGCCCATTGTGATTCAGTGAAAGTGAGAAGATGCTTCAGGTAATTGTGATAAGAGAAGGTCAAACAAGCCTGCAGTCTCCAACAATAAGCAGCCATTTATTCCCGCTCCGGCGTTTATAACTTCCCCTACCCCTCCGAAGCACCCTTTTCAACCTAGGATATTAGTGCATGAGCTGATCCCGTACCCCGCCTGGAATGTTACGGGGTTTCCCCGACTTTGCCTTGTTGGTGAAGGCCCCCTTGAGAGCAAGGGTTCATTGGACTTTCTTAGTATAAAACGGCTCTCCTAGCCTTATTGAAATTGCAATAGTGTGTTGGTAATTGAGCCTCGGCTCCTCTAGACCCAGTTAAGAAATTTGTCCCCTTCAACGGTCGGATCTAATTACAAGATCATCTCGTATCACTTGGCGGGGGCCCAAGACGGGCCTAGACATGGCTCCTAGTGATATGCTGACTCGCTAGCTGCGTCTTTTTCGACATTGTACGGATACACTTGTTCCTATGTCATTCACAATGACGTTACACAGCATCCCTCCGTACCGACCTGTGATTCCCTCATCTCTGCATTTGGGTAATCTACCAAACTGCCGTGCTGCCCTTCCAGTGTCCAGCGTCTATCTAGTACTCCAGAAAATAGTAAGGCCAATGCGACGAAATCATGCAAATTGTTCTCGGTAGGCTTGAGAATTATGCTTTAGCCGGCGTGTCGATGACTGTGAGCTGCCATCCTCGTCGTCTTCCAAGTCGTCACGATTCCGAGGTGACACAGTGACCCGCGTCTGCACAATTTTCGTGATCCCCTGGGGAAACCTTTGAGGCGCTTCATCCGCTGCCTCGGCTTCAACGTGCGTCTGATTTCCGGAGAAGTTGTTCGAGGTTGTGGCAGCCCCGGACCTGTTGTTCGGTTTCGACCGCAATTCGGTGCCGCGTGCGTACGAGCTGTTGTCGCCTGTCGCGCGGACGACCTTGACAATTAGGGAAGAAATGTTCATCTCGATATGCAGCTTGAGCATGTACACCAGCGGGTGAAACTGGACGTAACTAGGTAAGGGATGGTAAGCATAAACCGCCGGACCAAAGGGCGCCAACGACGTACATAAAGCCATTTCCAATTGACATGCTGCCAATGAGAATTATCTGCGCATCATTGCGTTAGTATCGAGATCGCCGTAGCGGCATTCAGGCTTCGCTCACATCTAGACTCATCGATACCGCCACCATCATGAGGTTGAACCTGAATAACGGGACGTATTTTTCGAGGCCATTCGCGATCAACTTGACTCGAAGCAGATAGATGAAGTAGAGGTGTAGGCATGCGTCGATAATCAAGAACAGACCCTTCTCGATTCGATCGTAGATTTCGTTGACATGGACCCATGTCGGGGATATTTGCAGGCGTGCAGGGATCCAGATGACGAATACGCTGATGTTAACCAGACCCAGAATGACAGCGGTAACCCATCGGATCTTGGCTGCGTCGCGCTTGTCGACCATCAAGAGAGCGATTCGATTAATGATGATGCCGCAGATGCATTGGATCTGTACGACCCAGAGGCACACTGAGAGCGATTGTTAGCAAATTTTCCCTTTTCGTAGGACGGACTCTACGGACAGAATGCAAAATATATCCAAAAGCTGTACAGCCTCGTTAGCATCGGAAACTCCATCAACACGCAGTCAAACTCACCTTGGCTCGATTAATCCGCGAATGAAGACCCAGGACAGAACGCCAATGACCATGGACACTATCCATTCGGCCCATATCATATACGCGTAGGCGTGTAGGCGACGCGACCGTCTCCATGTTGCCCACGTCTGTTTGAACGCCTTGGTGCCCGAAAAGACTCCCGTGGCTAGGGTAAAACCCCAGATGATGCTGGCAATCAACAGGTCATTGAGGCTGGGAGCGACTACCACGTAGGTATCTGGGACAAGGAACCCTACCATTGCCAGAATCGAAAGTCGGAAAGTCGGAAAGTCACAGTCCTCTAGAGACGGTGGCGCTTTGGATGGAAAGGAGTAGTTCAAGAGTTGGTCTTGTTTCATGCCGATGATGGAGTTAAAGTAGATAATAATATCTACCGGTATGCAATAACGGCCCGGTTCCAACGTAATGGCAGTACCATGAAGAGCAGAGGTGTGTCCCCTGGGGCCGCGAGGCTCCGCATTTTTTCCATGGCCGGGTTTCTAGATCCAGCCAATGCTCATGACTACGGAGTGATGGCAATGACGGATGGGATTGTGTCTGCGGCAGTTGATTTTCTGGGTCCTGGAAAAGCGTTAGGAACCCTTCCCCGGCAGTGCTACCCTGGCTACATGGAACGCCTCGGTGACGATCTCACTTTCCATGGATGGCGTGGAACAATAGCGTGTAGGCTAAGCTTGTTGATCCTGTTTGACAACCAGCCCCACAAAATGTCACCAGAATGTCTCCATTTGTGGCAGCTTCCAAGCCCAAATGCAGTAGTGTATTCAGCGGCTTACAGGGGCAGTTAGCCCAAGAACCCCTGGAGAGTTGCATCCATCACACCGTCTCCACTCAGCCTGAGGCACGGCTCACGGGGCGCGGAGTTGAATGGTTGGTGGCTGACCGTCCATTCCCACTTCTTCTTTGCGCCAGCCTCGAGAGTGCTCACCCATGACACACGCAGTGTTGAAGTAGCCTGTCTTGCTAGTGTGTAGATCAACCGCAGTGTCTGAAAACTTCTATTTGCAGACCTAGAGTAGTGCCTATCTACAGTCAATGGCCGACTGAGGGCTGTCTGTCTGCAGAATAGCTGTCTCGAAGCGACAGTTTGCAATATGCCAGTAAGAACTTGTCGTAAGGTATATAGAGCCTCGTTATGCAAGTACTTGTTGTAGGGTACCTTACACTTTTGCTGCATAATGGCACAACGGTACTTTGTGAAAGAACTAGTTAGAACATTGTGCTACCGCAGTGTTTGAGTTCGCTAGCCTAAACGCTTGTTAAGGCCGGGATGGACCCGGTAGTGGATTCCTGCTTCTCCCCTGAGACTGAGCACGTTGTTAGGAGAAACCTAAGAAGACCTAGCACTAACACGGACTAGATGTCATAGCTAACGCTCAATACACCGCAAGTCTGGGTCCTTAGCACGAAAATTTTTATCATTTCGTGATGCCATCCCGCCGGATTTGTGGCGTAAGCGTCGGCGTCTTCTGATCGGCGTAAGACATCTTCAGGTGATCACCAGACTGAGCCTCTCGACTCAAGTGCCTGACTGCTGTGCGACGCGACCAATCCCTCAGGTTCCTCTCACTCCCCACCTTCCCTGTTCCGCACTGGCGTGGGTACCTATCAGCCTGGGCCCAAGGCGCTGGGTCCGCGGGGATTGGGGGAGTCTCAGCCCCAGGATCGCCAGGACCGCTGGGGACTGAGCGTTCACTCCCTCAGCTCCAGGAAAGGCTTCTACCCAACCCAAATTCCAGGTTCCCGATGATTGTCGATCCCGCCCTTGGCTGACCCAGTCTGTCGGGGCAGGCCAGCTCTACCCGTGTCTGCCGTGCGTAGTCATAATCTATTGGCCTCCCGGATGTGGAGTTGGACTGCCAAAGATTCACAGCAATGCGCCGAGGTCGGTCATAATAAGATGACTCTCAGGTCCCGGTATTTGTTATGGTGCTAGTCTCAAGTAATTTTGCTTCACTCACATTTTCCCCGATGATTACAAGCAGGTTCTTTGGCATATTCCGTTGTCTCCCCTAAGCACGCAGATCAAAGGGCTCATTTGCAAATGAGCTTTGTAGGAGATGCGCTCTGTTGCGGGGGAATTGTGGGGAATGCTAGTGGAGTGGATTCTAGCGCCACTGGCACATGGCCGCATAAGGAAAGATATCCGTGCATGTCAACTTAAGCCAAGATAAGCAAAGCGGTTCAGAAGCATGACAGGCTTTTCCAGACAGGCCCTGGATTAGCATTACATGTCTAATTTCCCGTCTAGTCAAATCACTCAGGGTGCCCAAGCTTCTTCCTTCGTAGGACTTGGAGAGCGCTATTCACAACTGGCGGGAATACAGTCTTGGAAATAGAATCTTCACCAACTACGGACTGATATCAGGGCCCACAAGCCCAAAATCCAGGAAGATGTCTGTCAGTCATCTATTCGGGGCCATGCGAGTGGAAATGCACAACCTGGTCAGAAGCATTATTGACTGGATAGCCCCCTCGAGTATACTCTGTGCACAACTATCCCCCCGACTCGAGAGTTTGCACGAACCTCGTTACAGAGTGGTTACATCGAGCCAACGCCGCGGGGAGAGTCCTAGTTACACAGGAAAAGTAGGATGGAACGACTCCCCGACCCTAGCTGCATTGCGGGACCCTTAGGCAGGACGCTAGAAACTTCCGGTCTCATTTGCATTTACAGGCTCCAAAAAAGGGGGATTGCTCTCCAACATATCGGTCAACCCGTGCTAATGGACTTTAACTCCCGTTTGTCCCCAGAATCCGACTCATCAAACGCGATTCAGATTCTCTCGACTCGGACTGTTTCGTCACTAGCGTGGTTCGCTGAGTTTGGACAACGCAATGGATGGGTGAGCGGGATTTTATTTTCAAACCTATTGAAGATATAGAACTTTCCCTGGCCAAATACCTGACGGTTCAGCCGCTCAATGGCAAACGAATCTTATCCGGGCTTCCATTGGTTACAACTTACAACATCGCGATGATGCTGGCCAGCGCGCAAGCAATCCCGACCCCAAGATCCTGTTATCGATGAATGAGACTCTTGACCAGTGGTATATGCAAACTGCATCTGGAAAATGCCATGCCTCAGACAAACTACAGGAGACCTTGAAGTCTCACTGCGGACGCCAACTCGATTCATCGCTTAACCTTACTCTTAATACTCTTAGCAAGAGGCAGTTTACGGCATTGGCATTACAACACAATTTGCAGACGCTCATCATAATTATGCGCAGTCTGGGCTGCCAACGGGGGATCGACTGGGGTTGAACGGTCTTAGAATATGCGGGGGGGAGAATTGTTGCTGCTGTGGCTGGCTCGACTGTAGCATAATGCTGGCTATTTTAGCTTGGATCTCGTCTATCTGTAGTTAATTCACAGGATTCTTGGCATCGATTGCGTTCCCAAAGTCAAGCTGAGGACAGAATTGTAAAGAAAGAGAGAAGTGGACAGAAGGATAGAAGTGGACTGAATAGAAGTGTACAGAAAGAGAGAAGTAGAAGGACAGAAGTGGACAGAAGGACAGAAGTGGACAGAAGGACAGAAGTGGACTGAACAGAAGTGGACTGGATGTTTGACTAAAACCGGGGCTTTGGCTAAAACTGGAGCTTTGACTAAAACTGGACATTTGACTAAAACTGGATATTTGACTAAAAACTGGACGTTTGACTAAAACTGGGGCTTTGACTAAATCGGACATTTGACGAGACTGGGCCGTTCTGACAATGTGTGACCATTGACTAACCTCGGCATACACACCAAATTGACACAACTGGGCTTTGCTGTACATACTGAAACTCGATATGATCAATTGGCAGATAGATCAAAGGTGGACGCGTGCTTGTAACAACTGTGACCCACCTTGTTGGGGACAGACCGTGGATTGATCGCGCAGAGTTATGTACCTGTACAAGGTATGTACAAATACAAATACAAATACCCGCTTCAGGACCATGTTCAATGGTTCCTGCCGTCTCTTCTTTTGACTCAAAAACACGTTTCGCCTCCAAAACAACATGGCCTTCGACATTGAACGGTTTAGAGAGAAAATTATCCAAGCTATCCAATCTGCGGATGTTGGCGAGGTCCATATCGCCAACCCCACCAGTTTCTACCTTCATAAACGTGGCTAATCTGTGCACAGATAGTACTTGGCATCCTCAAGATTCCCGAGGTATCTAATGTGATTTACAACGACGATCGCGTACAAGAGTTCGCGCCGAAATTTCGAGATATTCTTGCCATCAGTCCAGCGCCAACACCATCCCCGCACCTCACGGGGAACCTGACTACAACATTGCCCACAGCCCAGGCTTCCCAAGGAAATAGACCGGTGCTCTACCGCGACGATACATCGCAGGACAGAACGTGCCGAGGAGAGAGCCGCAGGTGAACCACCAAGTTGGACTAAGTCAAAGTATTTGCTGAAGACTGTCTCCCCAGAAACTTTGAATTGGTGAGTTGTACCTGCTGATTGGCGAGGGTTTTGCTCGTGTCGTCTTGGGCGGAATTAATATGATTATTTGATCTCAGGCTGAAAGATTGCGATGTCACGTGGCTGTATGGCCCCTTTAAGACACAAATCGCACCATCTCTTCCCAGACAATTTACCTATCGGAACCCTTCGGACAGCAAAAAAGGAATCCTCAAGCATAGCGCTAGCATGATCTGGATAGCGCACCGCAACGACCAAGCTCTCGAAAGATTGGTTGCGAACGTGACTTGCCTACGGCCTTTGGTGCGGATGAATATTTTCAATCCCGCCTCTCTGCACGCTTCCGAATGCCCGATCAATGCCTCCTATTACCCCGTTCGCCAACAAAAAGAAAGTCAACCCCCTCGGTTTCTGTTGAATAGGAAAACACGGCAAGTTAGATTTAGTATCGACTATGACGAAACATAACAACATTAGAGGTTTCTCTTCTATCACAGTCCTCTCCAGTTGACTAACCCGGTTCAACATTGCCCTAGGTATCCACGACATCTGTCCTAACTTCAGGACATATTACTGTCTACGTGGAGGGAAAAGGCTTGTTGCTGTCTCTTTCACTCTCCATCCGCTCGACTGCAGTCCTTGATCGAACTCCTCTATCACGTTGTCCAACCTCGCAGCTAATGCACCTACATGTGACATATGAACCGAGAAAGCCTACCAACCACCGACATCTGCAGCACTCGGATGAATAGTGATTCTCAGTAGGCATCCTCGGGCAGTGATATAGCGATAATTCAGAGTTCCAAAACCGCCGAGATTTCTCCTTCTATTGATTCTGCATCAATGATAGAAAAGAACAACCAACGAGCGCTAGATGCGGATCCATGCATGTACCTGAGTGGGATAGTATGTTTTCTGCATCTACCTTGCACAGTCTGTGGCCCTCCGATCACTCACGTAGAGTCTAAGCCTAGCTTGCGCGAAAAGGCACCAGAATTTTCTTTCACGTACGCACTAAGAGAAAACGAAATATATTGACTGCGATACGGCTCCCTGCTAGCAATGAGATAAACTACTAAAGGCTCCCGAAGAGGATACGCGACGTGGCCTGGCCGGCAGGACGCTATGCCTGAAAACGATTCTCTATATTGCAATCTACTCTACTCAATGTAGCGTGTTGAAACAGAAGACTAGAAAGTGCAGCCTAAGGCACGGTTCCGTGCACTCACAGAGCATGGTTCTTGAGGTGCATTTTGTGGTCAAGTGACATGTCGCAAATATGGCACTGGATCTTGTCGCCGTCCCGCAGATTCGACAAGTGTTTGCGTTGAAGGTGCTTAGTCACGTCACCAGAAGTGTAGAACTCGTGGATGAGATCCTGGACAGCTCCATCATCACCCGCTAAGGTGAGTGCCTTGCCGACACATATGAAGCACCTTCTCGGTCTCTCCTGCTTTGTCTTGACGAAGACTGACATCAGCGTCATATGCAGAGGCTCTCGGCTGGAGGCTCGCCAATGACAGCACGCTCGCTGGGGTAAGCTGACGATGTGTTTGTGCGGCGGACGGTTTGCCCTTCTTCGACGACGCAATACGCACTGACCGCGTTGATAGTGTTGTCTCTCCGCCGAAACTGGCCTTCGAGCGTGTCGCTAAGGGGAGCGGTAAGTGCTTCCACCAGTCTCTTTTGAGCCGGTAGTTGAGGTCGAGAGGATGTGTCCACGGCCGCCGGCTTAGCGAATTCAATACCTTGCAATTGTCGCTCAATGTCGTCAACCGGAGATGATTTTCCGGAGCTCCGATCACCGACGGCGACGAACTGGGGGAGCGGCAAGTACGTGGAAATGTTCTTCTCTTGCAGTCGGTAAATCTTATGGAGACGATCAGGACTGGTCAGCACGCTGGGGCTGTGAGTAAGGACTTTCATGTCCATGCTGACGTCGAAAATGAGACTTTGAGTTGATGCTTGTGGTAGGTAAAGGGGGGTTCTAAGAAGATTGGGTCAAGGTAAGTTCTCAAAGTTGAGATATAAATGTCGATAAAAACGCCGACGCATGACAGAGATTGAAAAAAAAAAAGGTAGAGTGGAAGGCCTCCCTCATCGACATGCACTAAGTATTAGGTACATGAGCTCGTAAGCGGAGTAGATCATCGTCGAAGCGGCAGCGGAACATCCGTGAGGGGTAGATCGGGTCGTAAACATGGAATCTTTAAGCCATTGAAGGCTTCTTTCGCCTGCCGAACTTCTTCAACAAGCTGTCCCCTCCTCCTGTCGGGGGGGGCGGCGCAACGGGCTCTGGCGGCGGCTCCGAGTTACGAAGGAAGGCTGCCAGGTCCGAGGTACGGCTAACATTTGACACAGCTTCTCTGGGCTCGAACCTCTTCATCGGACACGACCCATGGAGCCACCTGATGGAGGCATCGGAGGCCGAGCGGCAGGCTTGTCAATAGGCCCATACTTGTCGTAGCCAGGGGGGATATTGACCTGGATGGGGATGTAGCCCTTGCCCCCGCTTCTGCTGCTGAGGGATCGCGAGTCCACGACGGGTGATTGGGGCACGCTGCCAGGGTTGGCGTTGCTGCTACTGCGTATGAACCTGCCGATAAGGCTGGGTGCGCTCGCCTTCTTCTTGGGCATCTTGTGCGCGATCGGCTGACTGACAGGCTCTGGTGGCGGTTCGTAGTTTCTCAAGAATTCCGCTAGGCTCTCCTCCTTCTTAACTGGGGGCTTGGGAGTCGTAATGAAGTCATCGTCGTCGTCTTCATCACTGAAGTCGATTGCGTAAGGATCTTTCACACGCCTAGTCTTGCCCTTGGGCATCATGTCCTCGTCGTCAAACATCCTGCTGGCGGGCGCAGACCCACCCTTGTGCTTCAGAAGAGCAATATGGGAGTTGACTGAGGAGTGAATCGAGGGCATTGACGTATCGGTTGCATGCGTGGAAGCTTGGCTATATCGGATGTCTGGGATGGTAGCATCCACAGCTTTCCCGCCAACAGCACCCGGCATTTCATCCGAGTCGAGGGTGTCTCGGAAGGGAGCAACAGTGCGCTGGATACGGTTGTTGGAGGCACCAGGAGGACCTTGCCGGATGAAATCAATCAAATCCGAGTTGCCTGACCTACCCTCAGTCATTGCTCGAGGCATGTAGCGATTCCGATTGCTAGTGGAAGACACGCGGCGAGCTTCAACGGCTGGGTTGGTCGCGGAAGGCGTGGTCTCAGGTGGGTTGCTCCGTAGAGGCGCAGGTCGAGTTTGTGCTGCTCCTGAGGGCCCAGTCGACTTGATGAACTCGGCAAAATCTGCGGTGGGTTCACTGGGAACTCGCGCCTCTCGGGCAGCTAAAGGGCCGCGAGCGGGCTTCACAGAGGCCATGGTCGGAGATTGAACGCCAACCTTAGGTTTGTCGTCGCCCAGACCGGTTGCACGGTGGTGCGTCTTGACTTCAGTAGCGGCTGATGAGGATCGAGACCGGTTGTGGCTCCGAGCGTCATCGGTCTTCCAAGAACCTTTCGTAACAACGGGAGTCTGACCCAGAGATCGTTTATGCTATATTGATTGATTAGTACATAACAAAAAGGGTGGGTTTTAGCTTCGCTCACGTCAATATCACGTATATTCTCGGGTGTAAGCGTGTAAGTAATAGTTTGGTTGCTCTGTATCAGCTCCTTAAAGTTGCGGGCAACATTCTCAGAGCGTGAGGCGTTCTCCTCCGAAGTCCGAACCGCCTTCAAGCGGGACGTTCCTGACGAAGCAGACGATCCGGAGGTATGGATAGGCCGAGGAGCGAATGAGCTCACTCCAGCGTCATCGACATCGTCTCTCGTCTTAGACCGTTCGATTGAAACCATTCCGATGCTGTGGGTGTGGGATGTCGGGAGAGTGGACTTGGTGGAGTAGACGCTGCTTTGAGCAGAAAGGTTGACGCTCGCGGGGCGAACTCGATCAGTGGTATCCACGGACGGTGAGCGAGATCCGCTGGGACTCTTAGGCCCTGTGACATCAACGATGCGGGCGGAATGAACGCTATTGGATCTCTTCAAGGAGAACGGGCCTCTAGAATCAGAGAACGCAGGTGATGCGCTGCCAGAAACTGATATTCTGGATGAGGTAAGAATTTCGGCCTTCTCATAGGCCACTTTTCCCTCTTCCTCTTCGCCGGTTCCTCGCCGGGATCGATTGCGGAAGGCTGCAGCGGCCGACGGGTTTGTGACAACCTTCGACAGTCGCTTTGAGGTCGAACCTTTCGATGACGGCTCATCTACAGGCTTTGTTTCCTCAGCAGGCTTTGTCTCGTCGACTGCCTGTTCCTCCTTTGCAACTTCCTTCGTGTCTTGTTCTTCGTTGGCTACACGGGCCTCCACCAATGCTGCCTCTTTGGATCGTTTTGTGACTGGGCGATATGGCGAGGTCCCAGAGGTAGGAAGGGAGTTGGATCTCTTCCGGCCGGCGAAGTCGGGCGTGTTTGGCTGGGACATGACAGGGGTTGGGAGGCCAGAAGGACCCTCGAATGGAAGAATCAACAAGCTCTTTGGTCGGCGTCCGTTGAAAGTGTCCTCTTCCTCTTCATCTTCATCCTCGTCATCGCTGTATGCTGCGAGGCCAGGAACTTCGATCTCATAAACGTCATTGTCGCCCATTGGCAAAGCGATCCCTGCGGGGGCACGCTCCGTATCATCAGTTTCTTTCCCATCCTTCTTGGCATCGTTGTCTCCGTCACCGTGTGAGGGAACTCGGCTCATCTCGGTAACGTTGCTATCGTGCCTCAGATGACCCATGGATGACCTTGAGTAGGGCCGACCACTCATGTCGAAAGTTGGGGAGCGAATTCTCTTCTTCCAGCCTCTCCATAGTCGTCCAAGAGTTCTATCGAGAGCAACTCTCTCCATGTCCTGGTCTTCGACGACGATTCGATCAGCAATGTCTGTGGGGCTCTTGGCGCCTTCGTTAATCTCCTTCTGGAACTTGGTTCGCAGCCTGTGGTATGCAGCCTGTCCGGCGACAGTAAGGGTGAGCTCGCCCATGTATTCCAAAACAGATGTCAAAAAGATGGCCACTGCAGGGGAAATAACAGCTGAAATCTGCTCGTCGGCGCCAACCTCGAGGTTCTCTTGTTCCATATACAGATCTTCGTCTTCCTCCTCCATGTCTCCCAGCGAGGAATAGACCATGCATCGTAGTCTTGTGCGCTTCCAAACCAGCTCAAGATCCCAATCTCGAGATGGATCAGCGCCTTGGGGTTGAAAATAGTCCTCCTCATAACCCTCTCCAAGGTATTCGCGCAGTTCCTCGTCGGAATTATTGACGGCATCCTTGGCAAGTTTTCGCTTCAGAACTTCGGCAACAGCTGGTCGCAAGGCGGAGAGGGTGGTGGCTCGGGCAACGGAGAGGAAGTTGAAGAGAAGTTGGTCGAGGAAGTCGTTGACAAGTTTTAGGGCTTCTGAAGACACTAGGGCAGTTTCTCTAGCGGGCTCAATGCCATGCTGGTCGTACCAGGTCTCGGCGTGGGTGTCGTGGTCGTTCGTGACGATTTGGGAAGCAGCAGAGGCGGCAACGAAGGCCGCCTCAGGCGACACTGTTAAAGGGCCCGACATCGGGCTGTGGGCCATTGTTGAAGGCCTATCGCTAGAAACGCTCTGTGTCCGAGATCTCGCGCCGCGGGATGGCGCAGATGTCTCGGGTGGAGGACGGAACTTGGGAACTTCGGACAATGAACAGAACACGCTATACAGAATTCTTGACTTTCCCCGCATCGGAAGGTCTTCTTGGTATAGACATATGCTCGGTGACTGGAGGTGGAAAAAGAGATCCTTCTTCGTTGGTAGCTGAGTGTAGCAGCGGAGGTAGAGGGAGGGTCCGGCGTGTGTCTCGTCGTTGAGTTCCCCCTCCGTCCATTCTTCGACCTGGGAGCAGTTGACACAATCCGATTTCCCTTTCTTTTCAGCCTTGTGACTACTGCACCCGGTAATGTATCGCTGATTTCTTCGCTTCGAGTTGTTACCTCGAATCAGGCCGTGGTCACTGACTGTGTGGGTGATGATGTGCGATATCTCTGCTCGCTGCTTGGTACATGAAGTCCATGGCGTAGGATAGTATTTAATGGGCTCATGAAGGTAGAACGGACACCATTCACATGAGTTCTCAAAGTGATCATCCTTGAGTTCTCGAAACTCTTGAGCAATGGCGCGGTTGAGATCGTTGCCGCCCCCTGACATAGCGTTCATGGGAGGAGAGATCTTGTCCATTGACTGGAAGGTTCCGAAGGTCGAGGCCGCCATTGCATTCTTTGTCGCAGTGGCAGAGGTCGTGGGGGAGAAGGGACTGGCGCGACCCGACATCAGCGACGCGAAAGGCGAGACTGAAAATGCTTCTGGGAAGACGATGGGTGGACCACGCAGCACAGAATGCTCCGCAAGGATGGGGGCCATCGTGGCTGCTGGTTCGCCATTCATGTCGGGCATACGCTCAAGTTTGGCACTCGCCATATCGATTGTGGTAGCCAGATCGACAGATTGACATCCCAGGGTGTTTTTGATATTCCGGAATGCTTCAACGAGTGGAATAATGTAGCCTCCACCAAAGGCATCGGCAGCAACGATGTAGCCATAAACCTCAAGGGTTCTCTCGTTGACCACCCATGACCCTGAGTCGCCATCGAGAATTTCTGCTCACATATTAGTTGATCGACTCCAAAAGTAGAGTAAGTGAGAAAGGAAAGCCACTACATACGCTTATCGCTATCAAGGTTTAGGACCAGTGCGTCAACAAACTCTCTTCCAGGGCCTAGAAGGAGTCTCGAAGGCAGAGCCGACAGAGATCCTCGCTTCAGCCCTGCTGATCCGCTTACAAGGACGACTGACTGTCTACTGCTAGACGGCGAGGCGGGTATCACGAGATCCCCGGACTTGAAGGCTCCGTCCTTCTGAACCTCGCCGTGTGGCAAGTTCCTCGGTCGAATGCGGTTCGGCTTGTAGCTGACCATATCGATAAGAGCCCAGTCGTAGTAAGCCTTTGGCTCACCGTTTGCGCCGGTCGTTGCCGATTGATTTTGCGGTGAGTCCTTCGAAATGGAACCTATCTTGCCCAACTCGAGGACCGTCCAGGATGCACTTGCGTCTGCCGAAGGCAACTGGAGTTCATCCATCACACGCAATGGTTGAGTCTCATCATCCGGCTCTTCTTCAGCCGAATCATCGGACTCGGCCTCACTTTCAGAGTCTGAAAGCTCGAATCCCCAGTCGTCCGAGCGCTCGGCCCCGTCGCTCTCCGTGCCAAGCGTCAGGTCATCTTCCAAGTCGCCCAGGAGGAGATGGCCAACGGTTAGCCCGTATAATTTGACATCTCCATTCGACCAAACAGTCTTTACGACGCCGCCGAAGGTGCCCCTTTTTTCGACGCCGGAAGGCTGCCGGATGACGATAGGGGCTCCGCAGTACGTCTCGGTTGTATAACCCTCGCTCTCCCCAATGATGGGAATGAGGACGTTGATGTCTTCGTCTGCCTGCTTCGTCTCCAGCGGCCGACCGAGGACGAAGACTTCGAACGAGGGTAGAGTACCGTCTTCAGGCCGACACAAGGTCCTGACGGAATCCTTGTCAAAAAACTTCCTGACCCTCTTCGACTGCTGCTCTGGACACAGGACGACAATGCACGGCTTCGCATCATCTTCGGAGCGTCCCAGGACCATCAGTCTTAAGGCAATCGGGCGGTATTTCTTGCCTGGAATTTTGTTGCGAATATACGCCAGCAGCGGCTCTTCAAGCCGCGAGTGCATGTGGTTGAAGTGGGAGCGCGTGGCGTCGCCAACACTCTTGTCAAATTCGGCGAGGTCAGCGAGACGCGTGAGGGCTGACGGAACGGGTCGGGCCTTGCCATCGACGGTGGCGCCGAGGCAGGTATTCTGTGTAGTCTCGAGTGACTTGCCGTCGGGCGACGGGGACTGGGTGACGTATCCTGAATCTCGTCTGTCGGTCGTTTGGGCCTTCAAGAGACGGCGCGGCTTCGGTCGTAACGGCGGTTGGGCGGGCGCGGGGGTAACAGTCATTGCGACACTCATGGCATTATCATCTAGACGCACGAAAAGGCGTTGAAAAAAAGAGTGTGAGCAGTGAGGGGAGGCCTCATGGGCGAGAAAGAGTAACAGTGCGGGCTTTTCAGCCGGGCTCAGCAGCTGCCCCCGATGTGCCTTGCGAGATGTTTTGTTGGGTCCCAACAAGCCACAATTCCATCGGTCCCTTGTCAGAGGAGGCTGTGGGAGTATCCCAGACTCACGCCGAGCCAACCAGGCTGTGCTGACCTCCAACTACAATAAATGCGTCGACATGCCCACACCAGGTGCCCTCTCGTTGGAGAATCAAGTTATCCGTCTCTCCCGGGCTCCCAGTACGATTGGCTCTCTGGTATCTCCTTACCCGCTCGAGACCATCACCGACACCGAGCTACAGCAGCTCGCCCAAGCACTCTGGAACTGGGACATCTTAGATATGCTTTGTAACTGGAAAGTAATAACTTTGTAATAAAAGTTAAGCGCGTTTAATGGGAACACTGGCATCTGTTAATGCTTATTTAAAGCAGTAGAGGTGGTTCCGAAACCCGGTGGTCTTGATCCAAGGCGTCCAGGCCTGTCTTCGTTTTTTTTAATTACATCACCCAAAAAGGTAATCACTACACATGCAACTTCTTATTTCTGCTATTGAATTCGCTTCACTATATCAACCGTCTCAATTACCTATTTAAAAGCCCCGGGCGATGCGAATAATAGCAGGGTGCGACAGCTTGAAGCACAAATACGTCGAGGAAGTGTGGTCGTAGCAGCCGTATAATATATCATGGAGCGAACAAGCCTTGCTACAAACTAAATACACTAGGCTTCAATCTAATGATATCCTTAATTCCCTTGCTCGCTGTGAAAAGACTGCCACAAGGCCCAATTGATCCTATGTTCAAGAAACCGACTTGTTTTCATCCCTAAGAGGGACAGAAAGCTTTGATCCTCTATTCTCCAAATTCATTACGAACGATGATATTGTTGATCTTTAACAAACTTCGGCCAAGTGTTAGTAAAGACAAGGTATTTGATGCTTGCTTCAGCGTCATGGAAGACAGTGACATCAAAGCCGTCGGGGATATCACCCCAGTATAGGGTCTTGTCTCTGATGACTTCCGTGTCATTAATCGACCCGGTTATGATACCAGTCTCAGAACCGTGAGATGACGCAGAAGGCCGCCTGACACTAGTCATAGGAAAGGAGTCAAAGGGCGTAGCCGGATTAACCTCGTGCTTGTCGCCATAGAGAACGCGGGCGGACGACTCGAAAATACACTCAAGCCTCTTGAGGTCTTGAGAGGAAAGATTGATTTGGAATTTGGCATCCCGAGAGCTGATGAAGTCGATGTAGATTCGGAGAGCGCTGTTGAATCGTTCGCGGACAAGTTCCTGGACGTCGTCGTTATCCTTAAGTTTCTTTGGGTCGAGAACTGCCGGAGGAAGCGAAGACTTCCACTCAGCAACGGCTCTTAGGAAGGCGATGTTCTCTCCAGAGAAATCCCTGAGGGCAGAGAATTGCTGAAGAGGCCCAGGGTTGCGCTCAAGGATATACTCGAGAGCCTCCATGGTGAGGATACTCACGCCAGAGCCGCTCGTGGTGGAGCCGCTCGCGGTGGAGCCGCTCGTAGTGGAGCCATCCTTCGACCACGCGGTCAAAAATGAGCCAGCCGCCGATGTGGAGGCTGTGGTAATTGACCTTGAGGCCTTACCGACATTCCTATTGAGTTGCCATTGAGCGATTGACTCGAGGGCCTCTCGGCGCAGAGCCAGGTATCTGAAGACCTCCCAACAGGGAAGGAAGATGGTGAAGATCTCGAGCATCATGATCGAGAGGGCAATCCTTGAATAGAGTGAGCTTGGTATCTCCCCCGTTAATCACATAGATATTGGGATAGCTTACCATTGAGGAGGAATCCAGAAGTTATCGACGGCAGACATAGGAGGGACATATAAGGCAATAAGCCACAGAGGGGTAGCATGAAGACTGCTTAAGCTGTCAGCATAGAATCGACCATTTCATGTTAGGAGATACTAACCTCGAAAGGCAGCAAGCAATAGTTTGGGTCCTCCATCCCTGGGTATCATTGATTCCACGAGCTTGCCAGAGAATGTAGGGAGCGACTATCCATGCCCAGAAGAACTGCCAAAAGACAGATGGCCACCTAGAAAGATGTGTTAGTACTGGGTTGCTCCAGGAAATAGTCGGCACTACCATTCCCAGCCTCTGCGCATTTTAGACTTCTGAACGTCTTCCGTTCCTGTAACCTCGGTGCCCGGGATGCCAAAGAGAGGATGGAACTTTCTCGAAATAAGGTACATGAAGATTGTAAGCAAGAGCTGGCTTTCGCGTCAGCAATTGAAATGTCAACATCACTTTGCAAGCTGCATTACCTGAAAGATCATGCCCGCTCCCACAAGCACGAGAATCTTTCTGGTGTAGTTGAGAGATCGAAAGCGGCAGAACAAGAACTTGGACTTGGCAGGCTTGGTCTTGATCGAGGCAGAGTCTGAAGCGAAGAGTTCCTTCTGGGCCTTGGCGACATAGAGAAATCGGCTGTTGGAGGCGTGGAATAGAGCTATACCGCAGGGAAGGTAGATGCTCATGATCCAGTACTCGACCTCGGGTGCAGCGAGAGGGAACCAGACATACCCGGTCTGGACGGCGCCCCAGTAGAGATGGAGCAATGTGATAGCGAGGAAAGATAGCGGTAGGCCTCGAATCCTCAATATGGGCATGTCGCGACGACGCCACAGAAAGAGCATGCCGCCTGCGACGATCATGGTCCAGGAGAGGGCAAACACGATCCAAAAGACGCCGAGGACGTTGAGGTTCGCCTGAGGCTTGGCATTGGCCTCTGTCGAGTCTGACTCCGCCATATTTGCGAGCGAAGAAATGTGAGAAGTGGGAATTAAAGAGTTAAGGAGGTTTCTCTGAAAGGGAAGAGGTAAGGAATGAAGTTGGTCAGATTATGTGGCCTGGAAGCAGAAATGGAGATGAGGGCTTTTAAATATCTGGTTGACCACGGGGGTCCAAGAGGTCTGAGAACTTGAACACCACCGACATGCAGTGAAGAGTCACTAGCACTTAGCAAATCTACTAACCCAGTCGGGGCGATGGTCACCAGGGGCGCCTGGGCTCTCACGGTGCAAATGATCCTGCCTCTTTTCGATGAAGAGGCTCCACGGCTTCTCATCCCACGAGGCTTGGATGTCGGCCACACCATCATCTTTGTCGGAGGCAGCTCCAGCTCCCCTGGCGCATGAGCCTCGTAAATGGCTAGTAATAACGCCACCATCATGGATGATAAGGTTCCGGGATCGCCCTGGCAGAAGGAGACTTTTCCCACATGTTACCAGGGACATGGTCTCTATTGCGGAGAGAATCTCTTGGTCTTTGCTCCGATGGTGAGCTATTCAGCCACAAGTTGCAGTGCAGCAACTCATACTCTCACGGGGAGGGTCATGCAGGACAAAGGGAAAATGGTCGTAGGTCGATAGGGAAAACAGCTCTCCGCGGAGATACTGGTACTCGTCCGAGATATACAAATAGCAGTCAATATTTCTCACCAAGGTCACTCTATCCAACAGCTGCTTGGCAAGCTATGGCGCTTGAGCTTGATCACGAAAAAGAGCATCGGTATACCAGCGCTGATCGACCGATAAATTATGTCGTCATGCTGTCGTAACTTTTGAATTGTTTCCCAACGTCGCACTAGCTGAGCCACCAGCTCTCTGGAGTATAGCGTGAGCTTTGATCCTGTGGCCTACGCCGACATCCTGCCTCTTGACAGGTCAAAGCGGTCCGCGACTAGTTCTAATCTGTACGCTTTCTCCCTTTTAAGGCCAAGCGTGGACAGCCCTATGGGGGTTTCCAGACGCGTAGCAGGGAGTTGACATCCCACGGTGCTGTCTGATCGTTCAACACGTCGAATTCTTATCCGTTCTGCAGCCACTCATTAGCCCTATCACACGCACAAGTATGCCGAGATGCCCGTGGCTATGACCGCCTGTGTGAGGCCAGCTGGAACTCGCCCGCCCTTGGGTCAGTGCGCTACATGTGCTCTGTTGTGTGTACAGGTCGATGCACCCCGCGAACTCTTGATGTCCACGCGCACGCCACCGCGTGGATGTGATTAGCTTAGGAACCGCCACCAAGGCCAGGGCGTGGCAGAAAGCCCAGACTTCTAAAATTATCTTCCATGGACATCCTCAACTCGACGCCACAGAGTCCCCTCGTGTATAGCAGTGCCGGTCGCTTTGCCAAGCACGGAGGGTCGAAGCACACCAAGGGATTAGCCCAGGAACCGCCGCGCTAAAACCAGGGCACACAACCGCTAAGTTGATAGCAAATAACATTCGAGACTGCTAAATTTATCTTTTACTGATTCCGAAGAGCTTTTGAACAGGGATTCCCAAGTGCCGGGTTTTATCACATGCATGGCAGCTATGCTAATGAGGGTATGAGAGTCTAATGCTATGTGTGGCTCAGCTGGCTGAATAACGCCTTGTGAGAGCATAAGACTCTGGGAACTATCTATATTCAGAATATATCTTTTGACTTGATTTTGAAGGAAAAAAAGGTTGATTCGAAAATTTGTCACTGTGGCTTGCGATACGAAACAACGCAACTATTTGGATCCCTAGGCTGCTCGGTAAATTCCGCTGACTTATCTATGCATGTATTGGTTAGACATCGGCCGCTACAACGTTGTGCTCACGCATATGCCGGGTATAGGAAAAGCCAACGCGGCAGCAGTCGCCGCTAATTGTCAGGCAAGTTTCCCAAACGTCAAGCTTGCCCACCGTAGTTCACCAAAGATGCTGAACCAAATCTCAACGTTCAACTGATTGCTGTGGTTGGTTCGGAAGGTGCCGTTGCAATGCAGATGGGTTGCTGACGAATTCGTGCATGCACCCGGCCCGTCAGACACATGTCCTTCAGCGGCAGCACTTGCAGACCGTTTCAACCAGTGCCTGGCTACTGGTCAGCTTTGGTGGGCAATATCCAATCATAATTTTTGGTCTCAGCCTCAACGGCAGCTATTCAAACCTTAACCACATGCCTGCTTCTTCCACGACAATCGACTCACCCACGGAATTATCTTGCGTCGCGGCCCGTCTCAAGTCTTTAAGTTGCCAGGCCAGCGCGTGCTATGCCGAAAGGTGCCCGCGAGATTCTGACGATTTGTGACTTCGCGAATCCATTAGTGAATGATCTCCAATTTACTCTACCCTGGTGCATTCGTCGTTCATTTCTGTGAGTGCATTCGGGCTGGCCGAAGGCATGCGGGCGCCTCCGTGGAATATGTCTTTCGGAATGGTGTTCGTGGAAGCTGACCTCGCCAGACATAGCAAGTTCGCCTGTATAGGTCTGAAAACTCTTTGTGATAGTAAGTTCCCGCGCGAATTGCATGGACGAGGATCACAGGCGACGGCACGGCGATCAGACATGCTCAACAAAGTTCATGTGCTTTCTCGTGTACGGCAAACTCCGTACGCCACCGAAGAACAAGCTCCCTCAGTAATCTCCCAGAAAATGAGGACTATTAGCGTGAGGATCGTACGCTTCCTCCCAGCCTAGTGCGACAAAGGTTTAGGTACCTGCCTGCCTACGACTCCACCCGCTCCCTGCAGTCAACCTCCCTGTTGCGTTGCGCTTTATCACGCTAAACGCAGCGGTACTTGGAACAACATCGGGGACGCCACGCGACTGATCGACGTCTTGAGGAGCGCCGGTGGAGCAAACCAGATCACGGCCGGCTCGAAGGAGCTCTCGGTGATGACACAGCAGCTCTGCCGATTCCGGTACGCCGCTCTGGGTTCGACGTCTGAGCTGAGTGCCCGGATAGCATCCGAGCGGGGAGCAAGAACAGTGACCCTGCCGGGAGGTCAGTTCACCGGATCCGAAATTCCAGCACAGAGGCTGCTGAAATTTATCAAATCGCAGCAGAAAAGCGCTTCGAGAGAGACGGAGAGGATGATCCAGGGCATCCAGGGTCTGACCGACAGAAACACGGCCGGCCGCAACGCAGCCGTGGACGCCGTACTGAGCGGGTTCGGGGAGCAAGACGTCCAGCTGACCGCTACCGATACCGAGGAGAGCATGCTAGACAACGGCCCAACGGTTAGCGTCCGGTTCGGACCATCGACATCCTTCCTAGCGGCGGGGAGGCAGCTGGCGAAGCGCTTCACGCTCAACAGAAAGCAGTCGGTCGCCTTCTTACTCGTCTGCCGGCAGCTCGACCTCGTACACAGTGGCGAGAGTACGCACGGCCAACCTGCTCCCCAGCTGTGCCAGTTCATCGACGGCGAAGGCGGGACAGGGAAGTCGCGGGTCATCGAGGCACTCGTCGAGCTCTTTGCTGGCAAGGAGATCTCAAACCGCCTACTGGTCACGGGGACCTTGGGGACCCCGGCGGCTCGCATCAACGGCATCACGATCTACTCGGCCTGCAACTTCTCCAAGGACGCATCGCGTATGATCGCCAGCAGAGACAAGGGCTTCGACGGGATCGGGACCTCCAACTCATCCGATCGATACGTCAACGGCTCAGCGCGAATGGATTGGCAGGAAAAGCCAGCTCAGTATGCAGCATTAAGTGGCCCAAAGACTGATATATCAAGAGGTTGAAGAACGTGGCTTGTGTGTGGTGGTAAATAGACCAATTGGATTCTATTATCCACACAGAGACGCATAAAATCGGGCGTTGCATGTGATCCATGGCCATCAAGGATAAGAAGCCGCTTCTCATTGGATCTTTCTGGCTTTGTGGCTGGAATAAAGATCCCTTTAAGCGATTCAAGACCAATCTCATCAGAGGTCCAGCCCTTTGAGGAAGCTGCAAATACCCAATTGGTTAGAAAGTCCATCTCTTCTGGAAACCACTGCTGTTGGGTCTCTTTACCTTTAAAGATAACCAATGGATCAAGGCACTTTCCGGTTGCGGAAATCTCGTCAATAATAGTAGTCCAATGAGATCCCGGGTGTTTCTTAATCGTTGACTTCCGCTGTGATTGGCCAACTACAGGCCCATTGGTCCCAACCCCTTGGAAGATCCCAGTCTCATCCATATTCCAACGGTTGCGTCGCGCGATGTAACGGTCGTGTCTCGTTGATTGATTGATTGATTGATTGATTCATTCATTCATTTCCGTCCTGAAGGTCAAAGACCCACACGATCCCCATCTGGGGCAAAAGGACGTGCTAGGCTAGTTACATACATGATTTATGGTTGCCTCAGAGTCCTTGGCGTCCTCCACCACTGTGCAGCTATCTAGCAATTCTGCGGCTCTAGGGCCTATTGCGGTTCGGGCCCGGCCCCCGTCCGCGGGGGCTAGGGGCTGTACATAAGGAGTGTATAGTGCGTTATCAGCAGCTAGAAGAGCTGTGTGTGTATAGGGAAAGTGCTGGGGTCATAAGCTGGGTTGAGATCTTCCTTCTGTGACTATAAAAGTGACGCCATCTGCCAAAGTGTGTAATCAAGCTAACTGCAGGTCAGGGTCTCTTAATCTTATCATCTTCTGATCTTGCGATTAGGTCTGCTTGCGGCAGCCGGACCTTGGGAGTGTCGAGTTGCAAGCTGCTGACTCGGCCTTGTAGGGCAAGCATCTCTCTTCAGCCAGCTGTTCGGTTAGTGTACTAAAGGTCAGTCCTAGCTAGCAGCTAGGCCTAGGCCTGGTTGCAATAAAACTATAGATAAGAGAGAAATGGAAAGGGAGGAAAGGGACATAGGAGAAGGGGGGGGCAGCGTATTCTGCCTAGTTGGTCAGGCTAGGTTGGTGGGGGGCCCAGGTGGGTGATCTTTGAGTCGGGCAGACTTGATTGAAGAAGTCGGTATCTTCAACCAGCTGTATGAATTCTCCAAAGCCGCTGCCAATAGCCTGTCTGATAGCTTCAGGGGTATTTGGAGGCAGCCGTCTTCTCTTGTTAGGCGATATCTTCCGGCAATAGAAGATGTGCGTGGGTGACTTTCTTCTGCCACAGGAGCAGTCGTCGGTAGAGTCAGTGTGGTTGAACCTTTCGTGATAGGCCGCAAAGTCTCCATGTTGTGATCTAGCTGCTAGTAGATGGCGTAGGAGCTTCCGTGGGACTGAGAGCTCGTCTGGGCATTTGGGCTTAGCTTCAAGCCCAAGAGGTTGATAGCTGGCTGGCTGCTTGTCTTGCCACCAGGCCTGGAAAGCCGAGCCCATCCAGGCTCGGGCTTGTCGTCTGATATAGGCCAGTGTGGGCTGGGAATTGGGTAGGTCAGGGAGGCCGTACACTAATGTCGTGCAACCCTAACCGGGAGAAAGCGGTAGAAGCAGCAAAGGGGTTAGATGGCAGAGTCATTGCCACCTGCTCCTCGCAGAGAGGGGGCATGGTAGGCATGGGAGGTGTCGTACAAGATACGGCGATCAACAATGGTGACGAGGTGGTGGCCAGCTACTTCATCACTCTCGGGTCGAGGGAAGAGCTGAACCTATACATCGCCGAGCTACGCGCTATAGAGATGGTATTGAGATGTATGCCGTCTGGACTCTGCCGGCGGGATATGACCGTCATGACGAGCAGCCGCTCCGCACTAGAAGCCATACGGCGGCCACGACAACAATCTGGCCAACAGATCATACGGCAAATCTACGACCATATCATGCGTCTTGAAGACGAGGGCCACTCTCTCCGGATGATGTGGGTTCCAACAGGAGAAGAGGATTTCGCGCTGGGACCAAAAGCCAAAGCAGCAGCCCGGAAGGCCACAGAAGGAGAATGCAGACCAGATGTGCCACAACATCTAGCAAGGTCCACAAGGATAAGAATAGCGATAACCAAGCAGCGGCAAACAAGAACACTACCAGAAAGAGTCGGGAAATACTCGAAGCAGATAGACACGGCACTGCCAGGCAAGCATACCCGTACTCTATATGACCCGCTGAAGAGGAAGGAAGCAGACGTACTGTCGCAGCTCCGCACCGGAATGGCGAGACTTAACAGCTTTCTGTGCAAGATAGGAGCAATGGAATCGGACACTTGCGAATGCGGGCAAGCATCAGAGACAGTGGAACACTTCCTATTCCGCTGCACAAAATGGACCGCGCAACGAGAAGGCATGCTGCGATGCTCACAGACAAAAATGGGAAACCTCTCGTTCTTCTTGGGAGGAAAGGCAGCATCTGACGGGAACAAATGGGCGCCAAACATGCAGGCGGTACGGGCAACAATCAAATTCGCCATTGCAACAGGGAGGCTTGACATGGACCAGAAGCCTCAGGCACACTAACTATTCAGATCAAATCCCACTAACATCATACAGTCTCATTTTGACAGACCGTGCTTCAGCTGCTGAGGATAGGATGCTGAACACTTGGAGAAATTGGCCATCAAGCAGGCCTGTCACGACAGCGTGTACATCAGATTGGACCAGTCATTAAAAGTGAAATTGTGGGGCTTTGGGTGATAATGTAAGCACTGTACGAAACGTAAACAGCTTAGCGCAAAGGCCCTCTGGGGTGTCCCCCCGGCCGACATAAAATACAATACAATATATCACGATAGAGGAGGTAGAACGACAACTTTTTGCGGCGAAAACGTAGAAGGCTCCTGGAGGAGATGGGCTACCTGCAATTGTTTGGAAACAGGTATGGCCAGTGGTGAAGCGTTGGGTGATGGCCATCTTCCGGGCATCCTTAGACGAGGGAACATTACCCGATCAATGGAGGCATGCAAAGATCATACTGCTGAAAAAGCCCAGTAAAGAGGACTATACAATTGCAAAGGCTTGGCGACCGATTTCACTTCTAGCTACTCTTGGCAAAGTATTGGAATCGGTGGTCGCAGAATGTATCTCGCATGCAGTGGAAACATATGGGCTGCTTCCGACGAATCACTTTGGAGCCCGCAAACAACGATCGGCAGAGCAGGCACTCCTAGTCTTATAAGAAGAGATCTATAGGGCCTGGCAAGGCCGGCGAATTGTCAGCCTTATCAGCTTCGACGTTGAGGGAGCCTACAATGGCGTCTGCAAGGAGAGATTGCTCCAACGAATGAAAGCTCGCGGCATCCCAGAGGAGCTTCTCCGAAGGATAGGGGCATTTTGCTCGAACCGCACGGCAGTGATCCAAGTCAACGGAGAGTCATCGGAAACTCGAGACCTACCACAGGCAGGCCTACCCGAAGGCTCTCCTCTATCTCCAATCTTATTCCTTTTCTTTAATGCAGATTTGGTACAGCGGCGGATCGACAGCAATGGAGGGGCGATAGCATTTGTGGATGATTTCACAGCCTGGATCACAGGGCCAACGGCACAAAGCAACCGCGAGGGAGTCGAATCGATCATTAAGGAGGCATTAGGCTGGGAGAGGAGAAGCGCCGCGACGTTTGAGGCGGACAAGACTGCTATCATACACTTCACCCGAAAGAAGTACAAGACCGACTCGGAGCCCTTCACGATCAAGGGACAGACAGTCCAACCGAAGGATCATGTCAAGATCCTGGGAGTTATCATGGATGCCGGGCTTAAGTACAAGGAACATATTGCAAGGGCAGCTTCCAAGGGTTTGAAAGCAGCAATGGAACTGAAGAGGTTAAGGGGTCTAACGCCAGCGACGGCAAGACAGTTATTTACAGCTACTGTCGCCCCGGTTGTGGACTACGCCTCCAATATGTGGATGCATAGGTTCAAAGACAGACTCATGGGACCGATCAACAGGGTTCAGAAAGTGGGAGCACAGGCGATCGTTGGGACATTTAGTACAGTGGCGACGAGCGTAGCGGAAGCAGAAGCTCATATCGCTTCTACGAAACAACGGTTTTGGAAGAGGGCAATCAAGATGTGGACGCATATCCACATATTGCCCAATACCAATCCGCTTCGAAGGACAACATCCCGCATACGAGCGTTCAGAAGGTCTCACCAGTCACCACTCTACCAGGTAGCGATGGCACTTAGAGACGTACCAATGGAGAAGTTAGAAACCATTCAACCACTCACATTGGCGCCATGGGAAAAGCGAGTGGAAGCCATTACCGACGAGTCAGCAACAAGAGAGGCAGAGGCAGCCTGGGCCATACGCGTTGCAGTGAGCAGCTCTGCGCGGAACGACGTGGTAGGTGTCGGAGGCGCAATCCAGATCCCGATGTCCATGCGAGGCGGTCCGAGGCTGGAGACCTTCTCGTTTACACTGGGGATGAGAGCGGAGCAGAATTCGTACAGCGGAGAACTCGCAGCAATGGCATATGCCTTGAGGCGATCGCTACCAAGGTTGAGATATCGCAGCGTCGCACTGATCACGAGCAACAAAGCTGCCGCGCTCTCCCTGAGGCAACTCCGTCAGCAATCCGGGCAGGAATATATACGCTGTATCTATGATTCGATTGAAGAGCTGCGGGAAGATGGAAACGTCGTAAGGGCTCTGTGGATACCCTCAAGCGGCGAGAACGAGCTTCTCAAGCATGCCAAAGAGGAGGCCCGGAAGGCGACACAGCAAGGGCCCACCCCAGAAAAACAGTTCCCTAGCATGCAATCGACGACACTCAGCATTGCACGATCGAAAGTCAATATGGATAAGGCACTGCCTGAAAACGTCGGCAGACACTCCAAACGAGTAGACGCCGCGCTGCCGGGCATACACACGAGACGACTCTACGACCAACTATCGTGGAAGAAAGCCAGTGTGCTTGCGCAACTCAGAACAGGCATAGCAAGGCTAAACTCGTACCTCTTTCACATCAAAGCGGTATCATCAGACCAGTGTGATTGTAGACAAGCGAGAGAGACGGTTGAACACTTCCTCTTCCGATGCCGAAAGTGGACAGCATACCGTACAGAGATGCTTCAATGCACTAGCACCCAGAGGAGCAATGTCTCTTTTTATCTTGGAGGAAAGTCACCATCTGATGACCAAAAATAGACGCCAAATATGGAGGCCGTTCGAGCGACAATCCGATTTGCATTGGCCACAGGCCGCCTCGATGCAAGCTACTAGGGAGACAGGACTCTCTCTATTAACTCCTTGATAACCCTACTATTTCAACTTCACCCCACCCTCACCCCGTGCCGAACTAGCGAACACCGCTTCAGCCGCCGTAGATAGGACACTGAACACTTGGAAAATAGGCTTCAAGTCAGTCCGCTAACAGTATGACCAACCCACGGGCATCCGTAGAAAAGACGAGAGCAAATGAGAAGAATAGGCAAGATTGTAAGGATAGGACGCAGCATGGGCTTTAGGAGGCTAGGACACAATTTGGGCAATGTATGGAAATATTACTTACTAGTGCCCTTTCGACTTAAGCCGCCGGGCGTAATAAATTGTATATTGTATACATTCTTTCTACCGCTGTTGCTTTTCTTATGTTTTATGACAACAACAGCGTTAATAGTTACTGAAAAGAAGGGGGTTTTGGTCAATACAGAAGTAAATGGTGGCTTGTATGGGTTCGTTGTTTAGCTACTCGACGATGGCCCTTGGTCGGATTTGGTTCCATGCATATGAAGACATGCCAGTGCGCGCAACTTTCAAGGGCTAGAGACACTAGTAGGCCGTTAATGTGCATATTGTGGCCTCGCATCCAGCTTTCATGGATGAGATGTCCAGAAACGGGGTCGATAAGCTTCTCGTCCTGGCCGCATAACTGGTCTCTGCAGTGGAATCCAGACCAACATAGTGACCCCTGACCGATTTTCAGGTTCGCCATGGTTCCGGATGGCCTGGTTGGCGTGGAGTGAAAACGAACCATGCACTCCAGGGAGAGGGGTGGATTTGAATCAGCCAACAATGGTTCATGGCCCGACCTAGCGCCATTGAGTGGCTGTCAGAGTCTGCATGTATGTCTCTGAGACCATGTGTGATAGAGGGTGGTCAAGATACGGGCCTATGATCGTCTCCAATGGCTGGAGACACGTCAATCATGAACATGCATGATGCCCATCCTTCAATATGGAAAGGTCTCACTCCAGACTGCCAAAACCTGTAAGCCTCACTTCTTGCAGTCGTCTAACTGGCCCCTCAACCATGTCTAGACTAACAGAGCAGCGCCAGTAGTAGAATTAGTTCTAGTGGCTTGCAGCATAGCAATCCACCTTGCCCTACTACTCTCTGAATATTTGCATCTGCCCATTGAACAACGCATCATCCCTGGACTGCAATTAGCATAAGTTCACAGTCCATGGATAGAGCTCGTAATAGCACCAGATAAAAAGGTCTGAGGTATAAAATAGTGACTCACCCTCCTTAATCAAGACTAAATAAGGTGTCCTTTCACATAATACTATCGATCAACCTTCACAGAGTATTCATCTCAGCGTCACATCTCAAGTCGACCAACCCTTCAGCCAGCTCGAACGAGAGAATAAAGTCTTCCCCTGCTGACGGTAAGTTGCGTTGTCTGACTCTTAATTCAAACTAACTTGCGTAAAGGCATCCCTACGGCTATGAGAGTACGGCCGAGCGATGATGTACCGGATGGGGACACCGAGTCTGGAAATGATAAGACAGTGGATATTGATATGGGTGAAGTCTTGGGGCCAGACCCGGCTGTTGAGGACCGTGTCGATGAGATACTGGAGCATACTGGTGCAGGCTCTTTGGATGGGTCAATGGAGAACACAGATGACCGCTCTATGGATAGTACATATTCGAGAGAGCGTCCGCACGAGGATGTACCAGATGAGGACGCCGAGTCTGGAAATGATGCAGCCGAGGATATTAATATGGGTGAAGTCTTGAGGCCAGACTCAGCTGTTGGCGGCGCTGTCGACGAGATACCGGAGCATACCGGTGCAGGCTCTTTGGATGGGTCAACGGAGAACACAGATGACGGCTCCATGGATGGCACAGAGGAGTCGTCTACGAGTGCTTAGTGGTCTAAATTGACCTTCCAGGAGTGCCATTCAGCGAATACCACAGCCTTTTGGTCAATTATCCGGTAGTAATCTAGCATGAGCAAGTCGTGTGATTGATGATGAAGCCATGGTGTCATGCATCGAACGCTGGCCTTTGCGAAACAACGAGATGTAGTAATAATCCCGGGATCCAGCTGAGCGAACTCCGGACCCACTCTATACGGTACAAGACGGTTTACCTTAGCTTGCCTTCCTCGGATCCTTGTCTAGTTCCAGGTGGAGGTCTGCGAGGACACAGGGACGAGCAGGTCCCATGAGATTGTGACAAGGCCGCGCGGTACACAAGAGTTCGGATCTCTCGTGACGCGCTAGGGAAGACTAGATTGGGTAGGTATACCCGTATAGAGGAGTATATATCTCACGATGTGCGCAATGGGTCGTTAGCTTCCGCACCTTCCAGCGTCCTTTCCTCACCGACGGCACTATGGAGCAACTGTCCCAAACTCAGGTCATTGCATTGGCTGTGCTCTTTGCCCTGGTCGTGGTCTCTCTCGTTTTGACATCCATGCCCAAGCTAACAGCTTGCTGAAAATGGACCGGGAGCATCAAAATACCGTCCTCTAGTAACTTTATCACCACATTATGGCTGAGCTTCCCGATACCCCAACATCCATTTTTGGCCTTTGACAAAACTGGACATTTGACTCAAACTGGAGTGGTCGATTCTTGGTCAAGAAAAGGATCTGTCTTTTGTCAACAAAAAAACAATCTCCACTTATGGTCGAGACCTGTCTCTACTCTTGGTCAAGAAAAGGACCTTGTCCTTTGTCAAGAAGAAGACTGTCTTTACTTATGGTCAAGAAGAGGTCCTTGTCCTTAGTCCTAAAGAGATCTGTCTCCACTCTTGGTTAAGAAGAGGTTCTTGTCCTTAGTTAAGAAAAAAAAAATCCAATCTCCACTTATAGTCAAGAAGTGGTTGACTCTTGGTCAAGAAGAAATTCTTTGTCACAGCCCCGGCTGCCTAAAGTACGCCAGGACGGTGTAAGATGCAGATCAGATGTACGGGGCAACTCAAGCCCCGAAGTGAGCACCCACTTACATCTGCGTGCGTGAAGAAGCATGGAACACGCGTTCCGGAACCAAATATCCATTGTGTCCTACTCGTTTGAGGTATTTCACGCCATCGCCCCTCCGCTAAGGAATTGAGGAATGGGCCCTATTACTCAATCCATCTATTTCGTACAGACCCTCTTCGTTGCGCGTCCTCGTTCAGTATTAATGACTTCAAACACGACTTTCGAAGACCCTCTTGAGACCTACCAACAGCTCTGTCCTTACGAAGACTGCTTCCCTTCCCTACATCTGCTTGCTATCTCGAGCTAAAGTTCCACCAGAAACAGCGAAGGCGTGGCTAAAGGCGTCACCGGGAGAGGTCAACCTCTGTGCTTTGGAACGGAAATCGCCACCCCAGAGTACTACCGCGGCAGACTTCAAGCTACAGTATGGAGGTTGAAGATGCAAGACGATCTCGCCTTCAACGAGCAGAGAGGCTAGGAGAGCAGGAGCAGGAGCTGCAACGATATCTAGAAGACAATCCGACTACGACACTCCTATTGCAGCCATCCCCGCCAAGACACATGAGCCGAGCGCAATGCTGTAACCCATCCTGTCCTCATGAACATAGCCAAAGAAGGCCCGGCTACACTATAACGGACGACTACCGAGTGTTCATAGACAGTAGCGATCACGAATGTTACCACGTGTCTTGTCTTGAAGACATGCTTGATCTTGCGAGACTTGCACTAACGCAGTTCAATCTCGACAATCACAGGTATCGATGGAACGGAAATTCGTCATGGCCTTGGGGTCCGATGTTCCAAAAATGGGTGGAGCACAGCGGGCGTGTTAAACTCGACAAGATTGCTGAGTACTTTGAAGAATTGGATGCTTACAGCGAGGCCCGCGATGAGATGAGCACAAGATTTATCGAATAGCAACTAGCGCATACTGAGTGCAAGACCGATCGCGAATCTTGCAAATGCCCACCAGAACCAACTGGATGGCCGAGAACTCCAATCCTCGAGGGCGACATAACTGACGAGGCCGAAAGATGCCTTCTTTCTGATGTCATCAGACACCCATACCGCGACAGGCGACCGTAACAGCATGAATCTCTGCACCTTTGGCCGGCGTGAAGTGGGTTGAAAAAGGGGGTGGCAGGAAGGCAAAGAGGCGGAGGGACATGGGGGTTTAGTATCCTTCTACGTTCAACTCACAATCTTCAAGTTTAATTCATGTGACCGTCTCTCCTGTGACGGGACAAGAGCACGAACGAGGTCGAGTGCGACTTGGGCAAAATGATTGTTTACAAGGAGAGAACGAGATTCCTAAGGAAAGCTCTGACTAAAACTGGACATTTGACTAAAAACTGGACGTTTGGCTAAAATTGAGGCTTTGACCAGGGACAGACATCTATCGAATCTATCGAATCGAATACCGGGCCGTGCCATTCGATTCGATGGCTTGGCATTCGATTCGGGTGGAACCATATATGATTCGACGCGAATCTAGCACGTCTCCTATAGATTCGATATCGAATCAAGCACCTGTCATTCGATTCGATGCCAAGATTCGATCGATTTCGATTCGAATTCGATCGAATAGATGGCTAATCCCCGTAAAGGTAGAGAACGTTAGAGGAAATGGTGACTTGCCAATAAGAGGACCGTTTGACATAGAGTGATCCAAATCTAGTTTATGTAAGGGCAATAGGCAACACGGGGAAGCACATGAAGGGAGTATGTAACATAGCGGTCGGAATAAGCATCACCATTATGATCGTGATTTGGGAAGAGACGTCGCAGAACAGAGTCAATTTGTGGAAAACAGGTGTTACTAGGCAGATCAGAAGTCGCTCGTGTCCTTCAGCGACGCAAGTACATCAACCCATTGGTCATCACTTAGGCTAAGCAGCGGCAGCGAAGGCGTGTAGATCCCAGCCTTGCTCCACGATCGAATGCACTGACCCATAGCCACTATCTCCCTCCCCAACCTATTTCTCAACGGCGCCATCATAAGCCCTGCGCTGCTAAACGTCCTCTCACTCTCTGCAGACGACGATGGGATACTGAGCATATCAACAGCCATAGTAGACAGCCGCGGGTACCGATAGGCATTGGTCTTCCACCAGTCAATTGGTCTGCTCCTGTAGTACTGACTGTTGACGATATCCTCGGCGCAGTACCTGGAATATTCATCATCAATCGCTGCCGCCGTGGTCGTCTGTTTCGCCTTGCGTGTGGTCTTGCGGAGGTTGGAAGCGGTGGCAGGTGAAGTCGTGGCAAATGCCGAGCTAGCGACACTCCTGGCAAGCCTGCGCTCGATATAATCCATTGAGGCCTCATCAGTTATAGCAAGGACCTCATTATCAACGTCGCGTTGACTGTAGCTATTCTCCCAGATCTGCAATAGCTTCTCTTCATAGTCGGCTCGCCAACCCTGCGCCTTGCGAGTAGGAACTCGAGACCACAGTTGGTCGAGGAGACGCCACTTCTTCGCAGGGTTAAAGATAACGGCGCCTATATATGCGGCACTGGTCAGAAGGGCATAGTACTTATGAAGTTTCTTCCACCCGAGCTTGATGAAAACCTTGAACAATTTACGAGTTCTGTTATCAAGTCCCGCGTAAATGGCAACCTCGACGTCTTTCCTCCTCTTGCTCACCGGATCCTCAACTTCTTCGTAGATTGTACCTTCAATAGCACTTTCGAGGTAGTCAAGGAGCATCTCGAAGACAGGGAAGTACTCGTCGAAGCTACCACAAGTCGATCTCACGCCGGGAATACCGCTGCCCTGAAGCTGCTTAGTAGCGACCTTAAAAGGCTTCAGAAGCTTGACCAGCATCTCGATAATCTTCCAGTCGTACCCACTTAGCCGATACTGTAGAACTGCGGGCTTGGCATTCTCACAGGCGCCCTCAGCTTCCCAGCGGTTCTGAACGTCATTAAAGAATGTGTTAAGTGCTGGGCGGAGACAAAGGGCCCTTTCCATCATACGCATGTCCGAGTCCCATCGAGTGGCGTTGTTAAAGACCCAGTAGAGTGTTAATTCCTTGCCAGATTCCTTGCGCTGAGACTGAAGAAACTGCTCATACAGTTGTGGACTCGCTCGTAGCTGAAGGCCGATGTTGTGAAGCATTCCCGGGGCGCCGTTCTGGCTGTACTCCCTGAACGTGGTGCTGTTGATCTCTTCCGGAGCCGGGTGGGACGACGTGAAGTTTTCATCAGGGTTACTGACAGCAACGTCAGACTGTATCTCTTCGTCCTCGTCGTCCTCCATCTCTCCATTCAGTGCCTCGATGATAGCTTGATCAACCCGTTCCTCATCGTCGTCCTGATCGTCGCCATCGGCTGCGACAATTGCAGCCAGGTTGCCCCGCTTGGAACCGTACAGCAGTGCCCGCACGCAGAGGTTGACGATGTAGCAAGCGCAGCGAATCCGTCGCTCTTCAGGAGAGAAGCTGTATTCGAATGCAAGGTCCCTAATATACGTGTTGTTGTTGGCTGCATTGTCGAGAGTGAAGTACCCAATCTTGTCAGGATCATTGATTTGCCAGAATGCAAGAGTATCCGCCACCTCGTCGGCAAGCGATGCGCCGGTGTGTCGCCCGGTGAGAGGTCGAAGTCCGAGGAGGATTCGGTGCTGGACGAAATCGCGATCGACGAATTGAGCATTGATTCCAAGGAACGAGACGAATGATTTTGACGTCCAGCCGTCGAGGGAGAAATGGATTTGGGATCGAGCACTGCGCAATACTTCAGTCACCGGCCCAACGGCGCCTCTATACTCAGATTCGAGCATGCGAAGAAGAGTCTCCGCAGAGGGAATATGGGCCTTATCAAGGAGTGGGTTGCCGTAAAGCAGGATCCGTTGGAATCGCTCAGCATTGACTATCTCGAACGGCAAGTTGTGGTACGTAATCCAGTCGAGAAGAAGAACTCGAAGGCCCTTGACGTTGAATTGTCCACGCAGGTTGCTGAGGAGGAACTGATCGTTAGGGTTATTGAAGTCGGCGTCGAGGAAATGAGTGATAGTCTGGTTATGCAACAATGAGCCTCCCCCGCGACGGGCAGCTTGGTTCGGGCCCTTTTAAATCAGCATATCAACGGGCCGCGGACCAGGGGACATACCAAAATCCCGTGGGCTGCGCGAAGGTGTTTCTTGATAGAGGCCCCTGTCAACAGGTGGAATGGTCTTCAACGCGGTACCCATATTCCTGCCACCACGCCCTCGTGTCTTGGCCGCCCGTATAGCGCTCGAATCCTGGCCATTTCATCCACTCTTGGCGGCCCCAGAGTGTCCAATCGACCTTGATAAAGTCGGCGGCAGTCCCGCGAGGACGGGGCGATGGTGTCGCTGGCAACGACGATGCTGGCGACGAAACAGCCGGCGAAGACGAAGAGAACTCAATGCGCTCTATAGCCTCTGGCTGATCGGAGAATGGGCTGTTTGAAGAGAATGTTTCGGAGGACATCGTGACATAGTTAGCTAGACGGGAAGGTCGGCCGTACGGATCGAGTGAGCTGAACGATGTTGTTGGAAGCCATTGAGGCTGCGTGCGGAGGGTCAAGTAATATCCATCCATCGCTGCACAGATGTGTAAGGCCAATAACACGCGTATATCACACGCATGTTGTCGTCAACGCGAAATTCGCGAGTCGCCAGTGCCGTTGAACTTGCCGAGCCTTGTAAGAATGAATGAGCCATTGACCACCAGTGCGAGTGACGACATGGCGCGTCCTAATCCGAAGCAGTCGCGCGTGAAGACGCCAGCGTAGCGAAGGAGTCAACCTTTGTTCCAGCTATTGGCGGAGGGATGTTCTTCCAAGTGTTGATCTACTAAACCTCCCCGCGCTTCGCAACTAACCAATTCACAGGTCTTGTTGGTCAGGTCCACAGACCCCGGGCCAAAGGCAAGCTTTCCGGCGGCCAGGTTCCATATATTCCCTATTCCTTTTGGTTCCAAGGCCCCTATTGGCTCGCGTCACTGCGCACCCGCCTCAAAAATTCTCATCCCCTCGTTGCCCAGTCTTTCTGCCCGTATCGGCTTTCACGTTTGGTCTCATTCCAATCTGGCGTCAATTGAGAATGGATTCTTGAGCTCTTCGTAAACTGGAACACGTGAGGCGGAACGGTGGGCACTTGAAGTTGAGGCTCTAAATGAAAGCACTCCGAGGGTCCTACGAAGTCGCTAGTACTTCTGTTCACGGGTACGGCTTGGTTTGGTTGCAGGTCCCCGAGACAAAGAGGGACCGTTGGATGAACAAAGGAAGACCATGAGTCCCATATATGTCAATATATAAAAGTCCAAGTCTGAAATATTCATCTGATCATGCCAAGATTGGCAATAATAGAAAGCTCTCGGTAAGAGAATCTAGAGGCACTGATTTTTAGTTGCATTCATTTGATTCTGCTGAACAAGCGGCGTATATTTGGGATATTTCGGCCTTGCGTGTGCCGCCATGTTACTGGGGTCGACCTACCCTATACAATTGTGTTAGAGGCTACTGCAGCTCTGGCCTCCGTAATAATGGTAGTGCCAGTACCTCCTAACTTTGCAAGTTGGAATTTGCAGCTAAGATAACTCGCACTTCAATATCTCCTCCAAATCGTATATTCTTCATGGAAATCGACTAGACGCCTCATTCTAAGCTACAAAATGGATTGTCTTCGAACTTTTATGAAACATCCAATTGTGGGTTGTCGGGATGATAAGTGAAGTTGCAAGGTACCTATTGCGCCATGGATCTCTCGGGGAGGATAGACGTACTTACTAACACATCTTAGCAACAAGACAGATTCGTGGCGAACGATGCAGCGTACTGGGATCGTCACGTAAGATCGCGCCAGTAGCTTCTTAACACGTCGATCAATTACGCTAAAATTTAGGCCCCCTGACGTGTTTCTGCAATCGGGAGCCCTGTTCGACCGAATCGATCGAAAATCGATCGAATGCTTAGCGCCGTTCGATTCGATGTCGAATGAAATGTGGCATGTTCGATTCGCATATCGAATGGAGTGCGCCCATTTAATTCGATGCGAATCAAACGCCAAGAAATTCGATTCGACATTCGTAAGACTTGGCATCGAATGAATCTATCGATTCGATTCCCGTTCGTAAGATGTCCAACTCTGGCTTTGACTAAATCGGACATTTGACGAGACTGGGCCGTTCTGACAAAGTGTGACCATTGACTAACCTAGGCATGACTGAACAGAAGTGGACTGAACAGAAGTGGACTGAACAGAAGTGGTCCATACCTGATTTAATATATAAAGCGAGTCACGGCACTCAACGCAAAGTACCTTCCACGCTCAATCACATCATGGGTCGTGATTGTGCAGCCTACTCTACTATCGCTAAGGCAGACAACAATAGTCAACCAGTTGTCCTACTCATCCTAGAAAGCTGGGCCCAACATGATATAAATAAGAACCAGGAATAGGAAATAGGTTTAGTTGACCAATCCAGACAATAGCCAGTCGATGTCAAGACTGATCAAACTTCATACCGCTGTTAATAGGAATATACTCGGCGCTGCCATCATGAACTTTGATGTTTCCAAGATAATGCGGCGAGGGACAGCAGCTTGAGCAAAATGTCCTTCAGTCCAAAGTAAGCCGCGCCCACCTATCAATCCCTGTCAATTCCGGTGTGCATCCGTATTAAGTCTATGTTATTTTCTCTACTAAGTCTAATGCATGACGTTTACTCTGCTAGAAGTGTACCTACCCTATACCCATGAGTTTGAATCGGAAGTCTACAAAGACTATACTGATACCACCCGTTGCCAGGGCGGCTATTTCACATCTTCGGCTTTTCATAGCAAACTCATCTGATTACGACCTGCTACGAAATTCACAGCCTCAAAATCTGAACTTTGTGATATATTAAAGCTAAAGAAATGAGATGCCAGAGAAGCAAGCCATGAAGGGGAGGTTAGACTGATGCTGATACAAGAGTGACAGAGTCGATGGACGAGCGAATCGCATCCGACGCGTTTCGCATCTGACGCGTTGACGCGTCGAGCCAATAGCATGTTAAGGAGCGCTCCATGGTACCTAGGTTTATGATATAATTAGGTGTGATGGAAAGTAACTCCTAATAAATACTAACACCCAACCCGCCTTGGGATGAGCTACCCGGCACCGGAGTCTGGGAACATCGCTACGATACCTAATCAACCTTGTGAACGCAACCAACTCAATATCGTGATGATATTGAGTTGGTTGATTAGTAAGAATAGGCTCCGTTGAGTTGGGTTGAGTTGGTTGACTTCAACCTGGTTGACAGCCTCTTGATTGATGTTGCGTTGATCGCCACCCTGTCTATATTGAATCAAGATACACGCTTTAGATTTTCCACGAGCCAGAACTCATACACAGCCAACATTAACCCCTTCATAAAACAGATGACCCCATGATACAAACAGTGTCGATGGCTGTGACAGACCAATCCCCGTTCTGTGCGCTATAAATATTCACTAAACTAATTGTCAGATACGTCAGAGGCGAAAGTTGCCACCTATTGTCACCTATTGCTACCTATTGCTACAAGGCTTAGCAATCAGCTTCTAGCTGATTCTATACAGAAGAGAAAGGGTATATAAAGCTTGCCCTGAAACCTCAAGACATAGGGGCGGAAGGGAGAAGACAATTTTCTCACCCTAATATTTGACACTAATGATAAGAGCCATTACCGAGTTAAGTAGCCCGGACCGTTAGGCATATTAGCAAGATTATCGCTGCATCAAGAAATATTGTAACTTACAGGAAAACCCGGTCCACAAGCCAGCTATAGTTGTGTTTGACCTGCCAATAAACCCATGCCATTCCAATTCCACCAGCAAAACAGAATATGCTACCAAGAACAAGGAGGGGCGTACCACGTAGAGCATACTGTACAACCCTCCCTGTTTGGGAATCATTCAGGAGCGCAGTATGGCTGATTGAAGTAAAAGCTCCTGAAATAACTATGAAGCCAGCAAGGAAAAGCCAGTTGGATACGGCAGCTATAAAATTATTGACGGTAGAAATTTCGTGCGACTTGATAACCATTACATCGTATGGGGATAAGCGTTGGCTTTGCTGGGGACTGTCAAGAATAGACGTAGAGACTGAAACCGGCATACAACTATCCTGGTCTGGTTAGCTCTTCATTGTAATCATCACTGCGAGTTTGAGAGGACTGTTTGGATAGTTGAGGCTATTGGATGCTAGACAGCTATGCAATTATGTATTTATTGGTATTAGTTAGCAGCGAGCTTGGACTCCGAAATTGCCAGCGAGATGTTATGGAAAATGCGGTTCAGAAGCTAGTAGACGAGACGTACAACGATCCGTTGCTAAGGAGCCGCCTCAACCTCTATAACGATGAGGGCCATCATGCCCCTCTTCACCGATTTGGAAATGCCGTCATAGTTGGTGAATTTTGTAGTCAGAATGACATCACTCTCTGCAGTATCCCAAGGAAATGAAGGCAGACAACACTGCATACCCCAAAAAGAAAGTCAAAAGGATCAAAGATCGGCGCATACTGACGTCATGGTAGCGTTCTTCTGGCATTTCGAAGGGTCGAGTTGTGTCAGGCCGATTCCGCGCCTAGTGAACCTTGCTCTATTACCTACACCACCCGATTTCGAATCCCTGCCGTCTTGAATCCAGCATTCTGTGAAGTGATTGGAAGGAGAATTCGATTGCCCTGAGAGATTATCTGGCTATACCTGCAGAATCTTGGTTGGAATTCTGTAATTGGGCGGCATCCGACTGGATCATCAGAGGCCGAAATGTCGGGCCCGGAGCGGGCGAGTCGCGGCGCCCACCAAACGGTTTTTACCCCACGACACACTCACTCAATCTCGAACCCCTCCTTTCGTCGGTCACCCCCAGATTTCCTAGATTTTTATCCTTGGTTATCCTTGCTTCGCCAGCTTTTCAGCTCTACAGCTGTCACTTTTCCAGGTACCCTTTGACAGCAAATCAATTTTCCTAACTCATTCCTTCTCCATTTTCTTTTGTTCTACTCTTATCATACTCTTATCCCCGTGGATTAGGAGCGATGTTGCTGCTAATAATGTAATTCCCATAGAAGCTCATGACTCCACATTCCTCCCGCAATTCTTTATTTAACCTCCATTCATCCATCAACCTTCATACGGCTACCGCCAACTTTACCCTCCGAGGTCGGACAAGTTTCCGAAGGACATTTTGCAGGATTCACCAGCAAGGGAACTCGGTTACAAAAGAAGAGCAAGGGAAAGAAGGACAATACTGTTTTACAGGGCAAAAAAAAGAGTTGAATGAGGGAGGCATTCGGAGGATATTTATAATCATGTACTGCCGTGATAATGGCCGACGCTGACCTTAACCCCTCCGCAGCCACGCACAACTCGCCGCGAACATGGCTCCTCACCTCAGCCCTGTCGCCTCTTGCCGTCCGCCTCATCCGGACGCTGCTCGCTCATGGCGACTACGTCGTCGCCTGTTTACCGCCCCACGAGATCGACCATGAAGACCGCAGCGCCGAGTTCCGGGAGCTGGTCAACGAGTGCAAGAGCACGCGAAAGGACTGCAAGGGCTGGAAGGATCGCATCCGTGGTATTCGCTATGATGGTATCTCCATGGGGAGCTGCGGCGCCGCTGTTGCTGAGGCTGTTCAAGTCTATGGCTGTATTGATATTTTGCTGTGCTGCAAATCCGAAGGTGTGTTTTCAATCTCCGCGGCTCTCGAGGCTTACCCCTGTCACATGTCTCACTCTATAATATCGTCTCCTGAGACGACAATGAGCTTTGCTAACTAGCTTTCTACTGAAGCTGTGGTTGGGACGGTAGAGGAGCTATCAACGACTCCATTCACCCAGAACCTTGTCCGTGATCAGTTTGAATCCATCTTCTTCTCCCAGGTTAACTTCATTAGAGTTGCCCTCCCCCAGCTCCGTTCTCAGCATACCGGACACATCATCGTCCTCACAAGCACTGGCGGTCACATTGGCACTCCTGGCATGTCAATATACACAGCCGCCACCTGGGCCCTTGAGGGCTTCTGCGACTCCCTCGCCTACGAAGTTGCGCCCTTCAACATCAAAGTCACCATAGTGCAGCCGAATAAGGAGATACAATCCTTGACGAACCGCCTCACCTTTGCTCCTCAGATGTCCGCCTACGATCAAGGGCCCAAGTCAGTGCCAAGTATACGCGACATCCTCACCAACGTCCTCAACACTCACCCAGATACGGCTCTTCCTTTCCCACTGTCTCCACCTGAATCAGGACCTTCACCAATGTCACCCGCCAGCTCAGCCATTGAGCCAGATGTTGTTCCCGGCGAGATTTTGCATCGATATCCGAAGCTGCCCCCAGGCGCGGCAGACAAGCTTGTCACGGAGACGGTGCATGCCCTGTCAGCTATTGGGGGCCATGAGAATCCCCCAGCGCGACACATTGTTGGTCATGAGGGCGCCATTGCGGTGAAGGAGAAGCTCAATACCGTGACGGAGGAGCTTGAGGATTTCGTGGAGGCGAGTTTATCGGTCGATATCTTCGAAAGTGAATTGCAAGCGGAGGCGAGGGATGGTAAAGCGCCAGAGCAGAGCCCTCAGTGGCCGCCTTCGTCGACTGGCTGAAGGCCGTAAGGATTTGGATTGGATGAAGTTGCTTATGATGTGAGGGAGCGATCACGTTTAACGGCGGATGACGACGACAACCCGCAAGTTGAGCATCGAAGAGGGCCTTACTCTTCCGAATCACGGTCGCTAGGATTATGGATTCGTCTGGTTCTACGGCTATGGAACTATTTGTTGGCTGCTTGGGTTGAATGGGAATAGAATCGGGTCTCACGTATCGCGACAACTTGGATATACCCAACATCGGCTCGGCCGGCCCGAGCTCTTATATACCCAGCAATTTTTGACGCTCAATTATGACTGAAGCATTCAAATTAGTCGAAGGTCTCCTAAATCTAATTCTATACAACCATACAGACCATGCAGAAAGGTGTTAGGTAATACTGATACATCATCCTCGGGTAGGCGATTTTACCCCTATGACCCCCGAAGCATAGGCGGGACATCGCTGGTTTGGGGGCATCGGCTCGCAAAAAGTTGGCTCCGGCCCCCGACGCGAACGGCGCTGTTATCAGTCCATTGCAATATACTCACATGACGCACATTGGCGGAGCTAGTGCCTCTTAGGCCGGGAGATGCTCAACCACGGGCTGGTTGTTCTCGCTCATGATGGCCAGATTGGTCGCCAGCTCAGCCTTCTGGACCAGCTCGGGCGAGGCAGGCGAGGCACTAGGTGGCTTGGCCATGCCCATGGTGACGTGAGAGATAACCCCATCGCGATGGGAGTCAGCGGGCAGGACTCCCCTGAGAAGCAAAGTCCGTAGGTCTGTTGTTATGGTGATGGGCGCTTCCGCTGTTCAGCTTGGTGTTTCCGGTTGGTGAACGGACGACGAATTCACAACTCAACGACGCGGGATTGACCTGCAGTAGCCCGGAGAAAGGGCAAAGGAGCAGAGAAGCATCCAATGGCACCTCCTAAATGACTTGATGTCCCGATATCAATATGGCAATCTGCATATTGTATTGATACAATATCGTGTAGGGCATATCATATCGTATGTATTGCAGTACATTGTTTTATTGCCATATTATTAGCAACACTGTTTATTCAGCCCGAAGGGCGTTTTGCCTTGAGGAACGAAAGGTCTATGCCCCGCCCCCGACTGACCTTAAAAGAACCCCTCTCATGGGTCGGTTCAGCTTCTAAAAGCTCTACTCTGATTTGTCAGATGGGTCTCCAGTCAACGCGGACTGGTCGGATGTGTGCCTTGTGTGAGGACCGAAAGGACGCGAAAAAGGCTAACTTCACCCTGCAAATATAAAAGAACCCCTCTCATTAGCCCAAAAAATTACCACTTTCGTCCAGCTCCTCATCCCCTCTCATCCGCGTCACCCAACGCCTGTCAACTTGGACTCTTTAGAATCGCATCAAACCAGCGCAATGCCTCCTGAACCGTCCTGTCGCTCAGTTCCTCCAGTCTGGCCTCTGCCACGGTCATCTCGTGGGGAACCCGGTTGCCCACCAGATCTCTTTCCCGCACCTTGGAGATGAGCATGATGCCGTCCAGCGACCGGCACCGAGACAGCTGCACATACAGGCTGTACGGATCACATTGCGCGGGGACTATGTATCCGTCGATATTTATCGTCCTCGCCCCCCGCAACTCCAGCGCTACGCGCTCTAGCATTCTGCTCTGCACCTTATAGTCTGTGCACGCAAAGGCCGCCGCACAGGGCAAACCTTTCCAACTGACATCCTTCTGTTGCCACGGCTGCTTTTGCTGGCAATGTATACTGATACTTATAGGTATCAATAGGATCGTGCCGGGCAGCATCCCGACGAAGTAGAAGTTCTTTATTACCTCCGATGCCAATATTATCCCTGCCGGCGGCCCGAAGTAGACTGTTATATCAGCCGAGATCTGATAGCCCGGATACACCTTATCGAGGATAACGTCAAGTGCTATGTAACTGGCCCTATTAATAAGCTTCAAGCCCTGGTGGGTATTGTAGTTTACAACGACTGCTATTCCTGGCACGAACATAAAGATACCTACTACTGGTATTATACTATTATCGCTCTAGTTTAGTATTATAGTAGCTTCTTCCTCAGTCAGCAGACCGTCCCTCTACTTATACTCAGAGATAAAGATTCGCATCATCAACCGCTACTGGATCTGGAATAATAAGGTTACCTCTATATTTAGGTTCCACCAATTCCAATTTAGTAGCATTACCACAGTAATATCCGATTCCCACGGAATCCTCCTGCCTTCCCGGTAGCATCTTAAGTTAAGGAGGTCCAAATCTGTGCGGTCCTGCACGCCCAGTCGGATCTGCTTTAGCAGTCTCTGTAATTTTGTATCTCCAGCGGCACATACTTACTCATCCAGCATAATAACCGTCGTAAACTTCTTCTATAATACATACGCCCTATCATACTGGTACTGTTACTCGGCCTTAAATAAGTTATCTTTATCCTATAAGATAGCCGCACTGGGCAGCAGAATCGACCTCTCTTAGACCGGGCGGAACTGGTGGAAGTCTCCGCAGAAGAGGACGATGGGGATCCCGCCAAAGTCCTGCTGCGATCCGCAGAGCCGGCAGAGCTGCTCGTTCACAGCGTGTAGCGTCCGCGCTCCCAGTATGCTCACCTCGTTAATTACTAGCAGGTCTTTCTTCTGCCAGTCTATACAAGACTGGCTATAGACGAACCGCTTAGTATGTTTTAGCAGTTGTATACCGTCGAGATTCTTGGCTGTATTCGCGCTGCCCGCTGCTTGGTCCTTGCAGATCCTGCAGGCGGAGTGGATTGTGATGCTATTAATCTGCGCTGCGGCAGTCCCCGACGTTGCCGTGATTAGCAGACGGTTTGAAATACCTTTTGATGCGAAGAGGTTAACGAGTGCTTCGATAACTCGTAACTTGCCGGTTCTACCTTCTCTACTAATAAATTCGCAGAGCTAACCGATATTGCCTCTGCTGCTACATTATATCGAATCGAGCTGGCGGTATATAATCAGGAAGGTAATTGTCTGCCTCTTGTTTAATGTGAACTGTGCTGCCACAGCCTTACCTGCCTTAAGGAAGAATGTTAATACACTAAAGTCGACTTCTATATGCGGACCTGCCTCTTCTGCCTTGCCTGCTGTCTCTTCTAAGTCGGCTGCTGTTATTTAGATATCCTCCTCACCGAAACCAGTAAGCATACTTTGCACTGCCGCGCTATAATCAGTTTTATCAGTCCTGGCTATACTTTGTATGCCCTGGATTATTCGCTCCCTCTCTCTGGAGGCACAGATCTGCTGCGACTTAATAGCCTTAACCTGATCCTGCGGTGGTATAATGGTCCCCGAAAATATCCCTTCTGGTATGCTTATCTGTCTTTCTTTCCATTTGGGTATTACGGTAGCCTGGAGCTTAGCAGCTGAGCTTAGTACTGACTTCTAAAAGCAATACAGCTGCTCTATTGTTACTATAAGCTCCGGCGAGCCGGCAGTAATCTGGTCGGGGCCCACTGCACTTCTTACGACGTCAATCAGATATGTTGTATTACCGATGCTGCCAGACTGGTAAACCGATGCGACCTCTTCACCACCAGCCTCGCCTTCTCCTTCCTCACCCGCACATGCAGCTGTAAAGTCAGCGTCACCAGCTGAGGCTGCCCATTACCTGGCGTCGTATTTCGCGTCTTCAGCCGACTGTCGGAGTAGTTGTATATTATCGACGAGGCATAATATTCTGACAGGAAGTGCCTCTCGAGCCTGCATCTATATGCTGTTAATGTTATCTGTTTCTCGGTATAGAAAAGACTTCTATAGCATAAATAGTATAAGGTGCTGGACGGCTGCTCTTCAGTATAGAGGTTAGCCTCTTCAATACGACCTTTTTACCCTCTGTCGGCGGCGGCAGACCCACCTTCGATAGCACGACTCTTCGTCATCCTGGTCGAAATCCTTGCTCAGGTAGCCATCAAGGCAGACGCTGGCGTGCTTTCCCGGCCGTCTCAGCATCTATAACCAGCCTCTTCCAGATTCCTACTTGCTCTCGAATAGCACCTCTCCCCAAGCAGCAGCGATCTCATCTTTACTAATTCGTTTGAGTCTGACGAGCGACACATAGTCATAGAGATACAGGCTTCGCAAAACGTCTCCGCGGTGCTGGTATGCCTCCGCATAGCTAATTCTTTCACCTGCTTCTTCCACAACTATCAACTTATCTACGGAATCGTTTACAGCCTCTGCCCCACTCTCTTTCCGGAGGTATCGCCATCGTCGGAAGACGTGCCAGTAGAGCAGAGATTCGTTCAGGAACGTCCAGTTGCTACTATTACTGAACTTAATTAGGTATCCCAGAAGGTGGGCGATTACTTCGACCTGCGATAGAGATCGCTCCGTGAATATGCAGTTCGCCAGTCTTATCAAGAATTGCCGCGTCCTATTCCCGGTACCAGCATCACCGGCACCGTCGTCTCCATAATCCTCTCCGCCATCGGTCATTCCACTACCTGCTGAGATAACAGGCAGCAGTTCGGCTGCGGCAGCGACGCGCTTCCACACCGGATCCTCCACTTTTATTGTGTAATTTGTAATATAATAAATAAGGGCTATAGTCTTCTGCTATATTGCTATAAAGGAGATATTATAGTTATGGCGAAGCCCCACGGCCATAGCCTTATTCTACCGATTCACTATACTATGCCTCCTTCGAATTTGCAACATACTGTCTGCTGTAAAGGTAGTCTTTTCGACTAGTCTCCATAGCACCTGGAATCGACAAAGGCCATACTTTTTCTCCCTCTCTCTACTCTTACTCAAGGAGTACTTAATACAAGTTAGGCTATAAGTATAGATCTGTGTTACACCGGCATAGAAATTCGCTTCCTCATTAAATACAGCTGAAAATTACTCCCTGTTATTAAGCAGGAAGGAAATATTCGATACTACTGACTATTCCGCTTAGAGGGCGCAATACCCTTCCTGGTCTAGGTCCTACCTTATAGGTATATCAGCTTTAGCCCCGCCTCGATATGCCTAGGGCTATACTATACCTCAGAGAATATACTATCTATATATTGGATAATACGGTTACAATATATTGCTTGGTCTTTACCGTCGATATCGGCAATCATCGAACTTAAATGTACATTTCCATGCAACTAAAGCAACCCATAGATATAAAGCGCCCCTTATTTATTGGTCTTAACAGTACCAAAATAGTCGATGATGCGCCTGAATACTGACTCCTCTCCCACTTTAATATAGTACTTAAAGAATAATATTATCTCCCGGTAGAAGAAGATAGCCGAGCTTATAGAGTCCGAAATAGCCAGCTGCAGGCATTTGTACGATATGCCAAGGCTCTTTAGAAAAGCCTCGGCCGCGTCAGGCTTGCTAGTACGGTATGCTGCAAGTCGCAGCTTCACCGGGTTCGTAATATCATTTGGATTGAGCGTGAACCAGATCGCCGGCATGCCATAACGAAGAACAAGCGACTGTATCTTCCGCTGCATACTCAAGCGATTTTCTCTGGATATAGGCTGCCGGAAGCCGTACAAGAAAAGACTTCTCAAAAGCTCCTTCACGGCCTCGTCACTCGTTTTTCCTGAGTTCTCCAACTCAATCCTTGCTGCTGCTAACCTGTCTGCCGAGAGCAACCGTATAATACGCTCTATCTTGCGGAAATCTTTCCTCGTTACGCTTAACATGCTGACGCGACGGTTCCTCGACTGTACACTCATATTAAACACAAGGAATACAAAGATATAATACGTCGCAAATCGGCCACCATGGCGCCGGAGCGTGATATCGGCCCATGTTCGCAGACTCATGTTACGGGAAGAGACGAGGTCTTGCGCCGCCACCTCTGCTCCGCCCATATCGGCACCTCTTCCCACGCTTAGGGCGGCTTCTTCCACCAACCGTGGCCCCCCGACGCCAAAGGGCAATAGCGTGGGGAACGTCTTCGCGAAGAACGAGGCATCAAATGTGTCGGCGAATTCGTCGCCCCGAGAAACGTGAATGTATGGCTCACATCCGTCAGCAAGCCCTGGCCGTCTCTCCGCCGATTCCACTCGTGTTGTCGGGCCGGCTTTGCCTCCCCCAGCCGCCACATCCCCGTTCACTGCATTGCAGGCAAACAAGAGCTTCTCCACATCGGGTATATCTGGCGGCCCGTCCAGAGCAAACATACCCGATGATGTGACTTCGTTAATCTGTTTTCCCAATCGGTCAGAGTTAACCTCGCTCCGGCAGCTACCACCTTCGTCTTGGCTCAGCTCCGGCCCTTGGGTCTCGCCACTGGGCATGTCTTCTCCTCGGTTAAGACGAGCGAGGACCTCCTCGATCTCCAACGAACCCTCGTCGTCCATGCCACGCTCCGTTGGCAGAACAACTTACGCCGTTCGCGTTTTTTCCCATGCCGTTGGCTCATTCCGTTCCATGCGATCGTACACCAGCGGCGGCACCCCATGCGGCGGCGCGCCCCAGCTCTCCATCTCCGCCGCGTCAATCTCGATCTCGGCATAATGCGGGTTATTCTTCTTCAGCCAGACGAGCGCCCTCTTAACGATACGTCGCCTTACCGACAATAAGCCGGACAGGTTACTTGGCGCTGGCTTCTCTGCACCCTGCTACGAGATATAGATCTCTTCTATAACTTATACAAGCAGGTGCGGGAGTATTTTTATAGCCAGCTTCTGCATATTGTTCGCAAATACTATAATATAGCCCTTAATATACTTTAGATACCGGGCACTTTACTTCTAGCTACTTATAATACTATACCTTATAACGAAACTGTAATATAAGTTCAGCGCGATAAGCTTCTCCTTAACTGGAGTGAGACCCTTCAGCTCTTTAGGAAATATATACTCACACCCAATACATCTGTAAAGCTGGGCCGCAGGCGACAGAACACCCCGCCTCAAGTAACAAGCATACTCCGCACATGCCGAGAAGGTCTCGCCTACGGGAAAGCAGCCCCAATATAAAAATAGCAAGCAGTTCTCCTTTTCGACGCAGCTCGATATCTATTAGTCCTATATTACATCTCTCAACTCTTTTTTCGTACGCTTGCGGTAGTACAGTATATAAGTCTATATTAGCAGAGTATCAACATTGTAGAACGCCTTATAGAAGGTTTGCACAGTCGATACCTTTTTCTTATATAATATTAGCGTATAGTATATCTGCTCGTTAGACAGACTCTCCTTTACGGCAAATTCGTCCTCTAAGAAGCGCAACATACTCGCCAGGTCTTCGGCCTGCAACTCCCGTCTTCTCTGCCTTCGGGTTCCTGCTTGGATTTGTTTTCTCGGAGGCTTGTCTCGGTGAGTTAGCGCAGGATGTTGCTCCGAACCTCCTATGTTGGAGGTACCGCTAGTGTCTGGTCTTGCTTTTGGCGGCCGACCCCGTCTCCGATATCTCTGGGGTAAACCCCGTGTAATTGCTGCTGCTAGCTTGCTTTGCCTAATGTCTTCAGAGACTGATTGCTTGGGCTGGATAATTGCCGCCCTACTACGCTGCTTATTATCTCCATCCCGCCTCTCCTGGGGCAAAAAGCATTGATGAAAGAGCGGAGGATCAAAACCCGCGGCCTCCGGTGCACTACGTTCTCTGGGCGACAAGAGCCTTTAAAGCTGACTCGGTGGCCGATGTAGCGCGGAACCTCCACTGTTAGCTGTATTATAAGACTTCCGTGCTCTATTTAACCGCAAACCGCCTCGCAGAGGTCTTCTGGGTAACGACCTTGCAATTGCTTCCGTATAATTCCTCCATTCAGTATCTGCAACCTCAGACTCCTTTGGTAGAATTGGTGTATATAGTTATAAGTCTATTAATAGCAATTCCCCCTGACATTTTAGGGATAACTCAGCTTATTCTACAGTACGCTTAGAGGTATATAAAGCTTGCCGATTTCTATAGTTAAGATAGTTAACCGTAAGTCTTCTACATAATATAGAGGATTTTTTCTTTAAAATAAATTAATCTGCCGGCTTTGCCTGCTTGCAGTTCCTATAAACCTTCTTTAATAGGATAGAATCAGCTATAAGTATGTTCTATTGGACTGACAGTTTGATAAGAAGGGAGCTTATATTATTACCCTCTTATTTATTTCCAGCTGATAACAAGCAGGCTTCTATATAAGCAACCGCCTTATATAGCTTCGCCGCCGGACTATTTATGCTGCTGCTGCTGATGCGAATAGGGTCGCTAGTCACGTAAGTGAGGGTGTCATGAAGATGTGTAAAGAAGGTTGATTCCTCTATCTTGCGGTCGAGGGCTCGGGACCGTAAGGGTCCCGACCCACGTGACCGCACAAGGCCTGATGCCTCAGGCCCGACCCTGAGCATGAGGCTCAGGATCGGTCTATCCGCATCAGCTGCCTTCTCTTAATATCGATACCTCCAGGCGGACGGTAGATTATAAGGCTTCTACGTTGGACTCTCTTTAGTTTCGTAATTTCGCTTCTGGCTGATAATAGTAATAGTCCCCTTAACTACTTATAACTCTGCCTGTATGCATCTATTACTACAATCTCAGCCAGTCTATATATATAATTTGTTGCTGTAACTTTACTAAGAGCGGGCTATTCTAATACCACCCTCTCCTCCCCGTCCCTCTGTAATTTTAAGGAGGACGGTTATATTGTTGCTGCTTTGCGCAATATATAGTACCTATTGAGATTAGAGGGCTCAAGAGCTATTATATCGCTTACTATCTCAACACGGAACAGTCCCATATCAAACTAATATCGTCTACTATATATAATAGTCTCAGTAAGCTTAGGAGCTATTATATTACTTACTGTCTTAATATAGAAATGGTCCGGTATCGAACGGATATTATCTAGTATATAAAATAGCCTAGTTTACCACTCTTTTTAATAGAAGCTAAGAGCTGTTTCTTACCCGAATTACTAAGGGATATTCTGCTCCGTCGTCAGCTAAATATATATCCGTGCCGCACTATAGCTGCAGTTTAATCCTCTACTTGTAGCGATATCGGTTATTTAATCTATACAGGATGTATTATATCTTCCCCTTCGCCCGTCGCCTATGCTTCACCCTACCTTTGAAAGCTGCTCGCCACCTAAAGGGGCGCTGGCGGAGAGATATCTATAATATTCTTCGCACAACCAGACTGCCCCTCCAGATTCGCTTACCAGGATCAGTATCGTATCAAGGGCCTCAATGCCGAAACACTCGCCTGTATCTTCCTGCCTACTCCTTTATAGTTGCTAGCTGCAGAATATACCCCCCTGCAGTTGGATGTTGACGATTTGCCGATATCCATCTTCTTCAGTCTTAATCTCTCGATTTATAATTAGGTTATTGTTGCCTTAGAATGGACTGAAGAGTGGTTTTTTATGAATGGCCGCGTCCACCCCTACGCACTTGCATGGGAGGTTAAGCAGCAAGACAGTCTAGAATCTGATATAGGCCGCACCGTTCTCTATACCATACCTGCCCTTATTATCTGTGATAAAGGCTGTCAGCCGTAGGCCATAATACACTCCCCCCACACCTACTTCCTAAACAAACTCGGCTGATATATGCCCAAAGCGTTCTTCCCAGGCTCTTTACCTCTATAGACAGCTTCCTCTGTGTCCCGCCTGTCGTTTCCTTTACCGGCCCTATTGTCGGCCCTGGTAACTGCTTGCTGCGACAGGACCTTCTCCCGGGTCTGGACACCACCCAACTAAAGTGCTGCGGCTTCATCCAGCTTTCCACTTATCTTACCCCAGGAAATCCCGACAAGACTCCCTTCAGAGGCTTTTACCCTTTCCAGGTCTTCGTCATCTTCCCTATTCACACGAATCCCTGGGCTATCCTGTGCAGGAAGATGACCGAGAGGCGAGATTCCCAGTTCCAGACTAACACCCAATTCGTCTGTACAGGCAAAGTCGCTGGCCTCCTGGATTATCGCGTTATAGCCCACCCACCAGGCTTCGAATAAGACTACATCTTTATCGTCGTTCCTGATTCTTGGACTTTTCTCGACAAGGCTACTACTACCACTATAGCAACCCAGCCGGCCTTGCCTCTCTCTACACCACCAAAACAACAAACTTCCTCGGCTTCCTCTGCTTTCTAAGATATACACGCTACCTGTTATTCTGTGGCTACGCCTAATACTCTCCCACTAAGTCCTCTAACTTTATCTTCAGCCGAGCCCGTTATACCACCACTAAAGCGATACTACCCTGACCCTGCCCAGATACTGACAAAGAGACTGTGTATGCTGCAGCTAGCCCCGAAACCTTCCTCTTCGTCTGACAGTTACAGCACTGTCACTCAATCTTTCCCTGCCTCAGCCTTAGTATCTTCCTCTAACAAGCTAAATATTACTAGGCAGAGTTCTGCCTCGGTAAACCCTACAACGCCTACTCTTAATTTAATTGTTACTTTACTATCAGATTCGCCTAACCGGCTATATCGAAGCTATTAACCTACTAAAAAAATTCTGGAAAAGGAATAATAATATAAATAGTAGTCTGCTGTAATATTCTTATGATATTCTGATAAGGAAAATAAACCAAAACTGAATTAGCCTATTATTTAGCTGTAAAATCGAAAATGCCACTTAACCTATTAATACTAAAATATTTAAGTATCTGGCTAAGGGTATAAATATCTTTAAGTATAAGTATAACGTACTTGATAAGCGAGTTGATCAAACAAGCGAGTTGATCAAAAATCCTAACCCTTACTTTTTAAATTACTGATGGATCCGTTACGGTCAATTCGATTAGATGGATAGGGATCAATACAGTGATGATGATGTTGATGATTGCTTGTGCCGGTCATCCGGATCGGCCGGAAGAGGGGTTTTCATACCCCCCTTCTGACTAAGGTCAGGATATCAATCTATCCGAGGTTTCGTCATACAGGGTCATCATCCAACAATTACTATAAAACCACAATAAGACCTTAAATCAATTAAAACTAATCGCTATACTCTTCTCCAGAGGTCTCAATAACAGCCTGACAGGTCCTTGCATTATGACCGGCCTTTCTACAAGTTCCACAGCGCCTTTCCCTCGGTATTGCCAACCTCGCCCGACCACCACTTCTCAACAATTTAGCTGCTACCTGCATATTAATATCTCTCTGGTCTATCTCATCCCTTCCTTCATCTAGAGTCATCTTCCCTTCTTTATATAGGTGGGTTCTTTTTGCTCTGCGCTGCTTGCTAAGAGTCTTATTTGCCTGTCGAAGGATCTGGTTCTTAGACTTTAATAATGCCATTTGATATATTATTGCCTTTATTCCCTTAGAAAATGACTCAAGCGCCTCAAGAATTGATGCTGGAGAGCTACTCTGATGTCTTCTTACTCGTCTTTTAAGGTATTCAGACTGCAAACTGGCCTTAAGTACTATTTTTAGGGTCTTCGAGACCCAAGGGTCAGCAAGACCGACCTCCTCTACAGCTGGTATTAGAGTCTGTAGCTGCATATCAAGCTTTGATATGACATTTTCTGGGTTTAAGGGAACAAGTCCGGCCCCTTAAAAACCTCCTTTAATATTACTCCTTATTATAGCAGCTGCATAAGCAGCATAAAAGGCTGGGAAGAACTCAGTCTTTAAAACGTAAGTTATAGAGTATCTAATTAATTACTTAATTACTCAACTATAGGCTATTTTAAGCGGCCTAAAGCATCCGATATTAAGAGGCTAAAGTAGATAAGATAAATAAGGCGGCATATAAAGTATAATAATCTGATTCTCCTTATAATATTTCTTAAAGTCGACAGAGTAGTAACTTTCGTGCCTATCGAGGATCAGAAGACAATAGCAACCAATCAATCGATCCTTTATATACTAATTAAAGTGCTTAAGCCACTCAAGACCTATCTTATTATCGGTCCAGCTATTTTAAGTTATTACAATAGCTCAATCGCCCGAGAGATTACTTTCCCAGTACCAGCTGGTAAGGTGATATTAGCCCGCAACCACGATGAACAGCTAGATTGCCCAGCCTTCCATATTAATCGCCTGGATAACCGTAACCCATTCTCGGTTTCCAGGCTGCACTAATTTTGGGTTTCCACGCCTTTCTGCGCCTATAACGACCATTCTACTTATAATTATACCTATTATAAAGCCAGTCTTATTAAAGTTATAGATATCGGCGAGGTCAATACCATACTTCGCAATTATATTCTCCACGAGCCTGAACCAGGCGCGAATAATAGTCGGATCTTTATATTTAGCCCTCTAATAGTTATATTTACGAAAAAAACGCATCTTAAGCTCTTGGTGTCGCCTGACGAAGTTAGAAGCCCAGCACTTGCCAACTGGTAATGCGTTGCGGTCAGCGAGCAGTCGGTTGGCTATTTCTTCAACACTACGCAGTCGCGGAGGAAATCCTTGCGAATCTAGGTCGAGAATGAATTAAATAATAATCTATTCCTCTAGATCGGTTAGTCAACGCAAATTGGGAATGGTATCGCGTCGATACTGAATGCCCTTCTGTCGGCGACGCAGCCTTTGCTTATCTACTTCATATATCGATGCGGTATGTCGGATACTTAGTTTTGGGTTATTTTGAAGGGCTTGAAGGGCAAGAAGGGTTTTAGCTTCGTTATCTTGCTGAGGCATGTTGAGTTGTTGAGATTTGCTTGATAAAGTAGAAAGTTAGGTGCAAGATGGAAAAGTGCGGCGCTCGCTTGTCTGCGGCGCTCGCTTGTCTGCGGCGCTCGCTTATCAAGTACGTTATAGTATCTAGATTTAATTTTTTAATTCTTTGTGGGGAGTGTTATTTTTGATGTTCTACGTGATACATGAGAAAGTCTTTATTCGACAGTCTAATATCATGACCTCTGTTCAATAGTGCTTTCTTTGTTATATTTCGTCTCTTTTACTTATCTGTCTTTTGAGGGTCTATTTAAGTTCCCACAAGCGCGCCAAGGGAGAGCCGAGATGGGGGGGGCACCATCTATCGGCAATGCCGAAGGCGGTGGTGGCATTAATCTCCTTTGTCTTGCCCGGCACAGGCATGTGTGTCACGGCCTGGCTGCGACCGGCAAGAGGGCCCGGAAGGGACCGAATATTCCTCAACCTCCGGACGCGAGCAATAGGTAATCTATGGGTGATCACTCACTCCATGATCAGCTTGATCATCGCAGTATGACCCGAGGAACTAGCTGTCGTCAAGACACCAGCTCCTCATCTGCCAATACTCTTGATTACCCAGCTCACTATATACGCTACATATTACCAGATGTGAACAGGACTCGAACCTCCCATGATCTCTTTTTTTTTTTTTTTTTTTGAAACAGGTTAATAAAATGATTACTTATCAGATATAATGAGATGCAAAGGTGGTATTCAGCAGTAATTAACATTACGGTCCCCTGTGAAATATCGTGTTCACTTTTCGTTGCAAAAGGACGAACGTTCCTTGCGGGACCACAGAACCATATTATAACATAACACCTCTCGCACGAGGGCACAGTCTGATTGCGTCCCGTAGGTACCCAACTTACGCCCCAGCCCAGCTGTTATGGCATGCCCAGTTACCCCCCTGGGAAATGATGGTGTTATTACGTACTTTAAGCGGCATAAAGATACAAAACCAACACCCAAATCGACAACCTCGTTTAGAGTGGAGATGCACAGGAATGTGTCGCGCAGGCGTCTTGCCAGGTCAGCCCGAAGCTGCACCAGGCTACGCATATGTGAGGTCGGATTGATCTGAGACTTGGCCCTCTCAATAGAGAAGCATTCCATTAGATGATATATCGAACTTGCCGTGGCAAAAGACAGTGGCAATGCATCAATTGGCTGCTCGGTAAGATCTTAATCTGATGAGGTTGAAGACGGAGGTTGGACAAGGATCGTAAAGGCCGGCGAAAAAAAAAAGAATATACCACCAATATCTCTCTCAAATCAAAGAGCAGAATTCCTTATTAACTCTGACAAAGCGAATAGCCTCCGAGACTATTGTCTCTCTAACTGATAGAATTAAAAACAGCCTGAAGACTCAATGATGATCCAGAAGCTATGGGCAGCTGCCTCACTACTTATCCCATATTACACTCTTACTAGCAACCAGCTAGCCTAATAACACCAACCTGCCCGCTAAAATGCTTCGCAATATGCCTTTAGAAAGCTATTTATATAACCGGATAAAAGGGAAGGAAAATCCTCGAATGTTGACTGTGGGCTAGATACTATTAACTGGTATAGCTGCAACATCTATAGGTCTATAGGTCTTTAAGTACCCAATATTAATTATAGTCTATTTCAATTTCCCATGGGTACCCATATAATACTAGTAAATATCTATGGGTGCCCAATTTTCATCTTTAGTTTTGAGTATAGCCTGCACTTAATATCACTCCCGTTAAGACTCTAGACCAGCCTTAATATCACCCCACCTCACTAAATAAAAGCTACAACTTTATACACACCCGCTCTATATAATATAATTCAGTCTTGAATATCTATATAGTGCAATATAACATCTAATGGATTATAGTGTTACAGACCCACTTTTCGCCTCAAGGCACAGTCTTATATATATACTATACTACTGCAGTAATAAGAGTAGTAAAATAGTGTGGCCAGAAGAAACAATACAGTGGAGGTATGCTATCTATATTCTAGTAAATTGATATGTAGCTATCTGTATTAATTCTGTACTGATTATAGGTATAATAGTAGGAATAGCCTCATAAAGTATAATAATAATAATAATATTAATATTGATAATAAGACAAGCTCTATAGTAAATGCAAAAATGCATGAATACTCACAACTCAGTATGTTGCTGCTTTTAACAGCTGCTTTCATTATCTCACTCTTCCCTTATGATACCAATCACCACCCTTCGCGAACCCCCACTCGAGGACTCATACCAATCCCGGGCTTCCAAAATCCACATCCCTAATATCAAGGCCAACTAATTCCTGATCATTCTGTAGTCCAGAAGCCTATGCTCAGCGCGACTCAACCATCGAGTCTTATGCCAGGCATTTGACTGGTGTCCATCATAATCGAATCGATCATCAGGTACCGCATGGAGAATTTCCAAAAAACAAAAACACACTTTATGATGTAAAAGAGGACGTCCCCCTCTGCTAAATCCTGTGGTAACCCGAGCTTCTGGGTTAGAATATCTTTATTTGACTATGTCTCCTGAATTCTGCAAAGCTGGTCGGCCTCAATGTAGTATGTAGCGAAAGCTGCGCTGCATGCACGAGCTGAAGAGTTATTTGGCTGGTCTGCATACAGCCTTGTGAGGAAGTTTGAAGGAGTTGTACAGCCTCCTCTGCAAACCTTTCGTGTGGGATAGGTGCAACTTCCGCCCTGATGAATTGCTTTTGTTGCTCCTGGTCGGCAGTTTACAACACATTGATATCGTGCTGACAAATCAGCCCATCGTGCGGTCACATCTGGGAACCGCGTAAGTCATACTGGCTGGCCCAGTAACCACAACCACAACACGACCACACGCACAGATTCGTCACCCTCTGTTTTGGACGTGCCACTCGCTCGGCGCCGTCGATGGGCTTCCTATTCTTCTTGCTGTCTCCCGGGAGTGGCGTGGAACCTCCAGAGCCCCCCCCCCCCCCCCCCCCCCCGGCCACAGTCACCCTCATTTTGGTCTCCTCGTAGCCTACAGGAGAGTGACGCCCCACGCCGAGAATCGCCAGCACACATCAACATCGCACGCTGCTACCGGTTCCGAAAAAAAACAAGGTGGACAGGACCGTTCCCAGTCAATGGAATCCCAAAAGACGATCCCCCGGACGTGCTCTAGGACCCCGAGGTTCCACTTCCGACATTGAATCGGGCTTGTCGGACATCCCTAATGAAGGCTGGACATCCTCAGAGCCTGACTTGGAGGACAATTCGGGAGAGTCTAGGAGCCGATGATAACGAGACGGACAGGGAAAGGCAGCTTCAAGCCCGAACCTGACGTCGAATAATACGACACACCCTGCAGACAAAGCCTGCTGATTGTAACGGACTGGCATGGGGTGACTGCGGACAGGTGTCGTGAAAGATGAATCAATAAGTCAAGGACAAGAGAGAAGGAGTCTACTACTCCCTGCTCAGACTGAATACGGTATGTACTCTATAGGATCAAGTGATCCAGAGCCTGACTGACGTTCGAGATCGTCACCATTTCTTAGGTAGTTTCCAACTGGGCAAAGCCTGGACCTAACACGGATGAAGGTAGACAGCCATATGAAAAAAAGCAGTATCATAGTTCGCTAACAGTATCCAGGTGGCGAAGGCATGCATCAAGCGCGACAGGAGCTCATAAGTAAGAAAATTGCCTAGGTGTCATGAGTACACTCAACGGAGACCTCGACGCCAGGAAAAGGATGATTCCTGGTGAAGTCGACAGTGTTGCATCGCAGGCCATTGAAAAAGTCAAGGGGCAGGTAGCGTACCTACTTAATAACCTCCTCGAGAACGACGGGACGGGATCTACGGCCCAAGACAGGAAAGAGGCCCCAACACGAACACCCGTAAGCGGTTCTTGGATTGAGAGGGTCAGTGACGGTTCCGCCACCTCGATGGTGACCATATCCTATTCAAGACTTAGGCATCCCCAAGGACTTGAATGATATTCCAGTCGAGAAGGAAGACCAGGAGAAGCAGATGTATGAATGGCATGTGGAACTCCCTAAGTTAGTTGGCAGGACGAGACCGTCGAAATTGACGATTGGGGTTACTGCTTGACAATTGGGTTCATAGCTTCCGGGTAGGAACTTCCAATACTTCACGGGAACTCTGGCTATAAAATCGGAGTTTCAGGGAATCTGAAGTCAACTTTGCTCCAAAGTCGAATCAAGAAATACAATGGACGCAAAACATCTAGCTATTCGAATACACACAACTTTGCAAGTTCATTATTTGCTACAAATTTGTCCCAAGCTACCGTACCGGTGCTTAGCAACTAGATCGTAAACGTAGAGAACATACTTGTAGAGTCAATCCGAAGGTTCCAGCCGAAAGCCCCCCTCCCCCCTCTCGTAAACTCTCTCAGATCTTCGAGGCAAAGGTCCCGCTTCCGGCCGAACTTGTTGCGAACTGCATCGAGATTGCATTCAAGGGGAACTGCTGGATGAGTGTAATGGCAAAGGACTTCCAGATTGATCGGATTGTTGGGTATTGCTGGGGTCTGGATCTATCCCGAAACCGTCGTTCCTGTTAGGCCCTCGATTTGTGCACCTGGGACTCTCGCTACCTTATACTTGGACCCCTATCCCCGTCCGATGCCTTCCATCGACAAATGGACTTCCCAAAGCCAGCTTTGGCAGCTTCAAATGCCACTTCGACACCGCAGCCGGGAATTCCAGCCGGTAGATAATCACTGCCACTTATAAGAGCAATAAGAACTAGGCCTCATCGACCTAGCCCAGATTCCGCAATGTTCATTGACTCGACATTGTTAGAGACACGAGGCTGGGCGTTTCCGCGCTCTTCCCCGGGCTCGGCCGACCAACTGCCCATCGTCCGGGTTTACCCAAGCACTATGGTATCGACATCTTTGCTGAGCGCCGCATCGACGATGCCGTGTCGCTGAAGGGGTGCACATTCGGCCTCGGCCTCCCCCCCATCGCATAGTGGATGGTGAAGCCAAACAACCGAATCATTCTTTTCGCTTGGGCAGTGGCGACACCGTCTCCACGGCCAGATCGTTTATTTCGCTTGAAGATGGGCTTGTTGGGTCCGTCGAAGACGGCGACGGGTTCGGTTGGAGCTCCAGGAAGGCTGGCGAGGCGGCAGAAGAGGGTTCTGATCGCGGGGTTGGTTCCACCTAGAACTCAATTGAATGAAGTGTGATACGATGCAAGAGCTGGTCATACCTCGGGCGGTTTGGGTTTGGAACTGCCAGATGGCAATGTTCACGGCAATGCGTAGTGGCCGACCCCGTCGTCACGAAGCCGTCGGTAGCGAGCTTCGACGGGGGGGCGGGGGGGTTCGCTTGCCGCGTCCGATCCGCCCGAGATGCTGCAAGGATCAGAACAGTAATAAACAGCAACAGGGGAACAAAGGGGGGTTTACCTCTTTGTTGCCCATGTGGAGGGAATGCATGCGGCCTCCAGGGCGGGGTTGCTTCGCAGCAGTTGAGGTGGTGGCTGAAGTTGGTTGTATGATGTACCTAGGCGTTGTGTCATATTCGCCTAGGTACTTACAGTAGGTAGGTAGGTATTCCGGCGTCTCTTTCTATCGTTTTCACCTCCCTCTTTTCATCGCATCGCTCTCTTACCCCCCCCACCCCTCCCTCACATTCCTGAAACCCCTCTCGTTCTGAACTCCTTTTTTTTTTCATTCCAATCAGCCTCAACGCGACTTGACCATATGTTGGCGCTGCAAAGAGATCAAGACAGAAGACGAGAATACTTCCAATGATGCACAGTGTCCCAGGCCATCTGGAAATCCTGACTCTGCCAATGTCAAGACGGAAGACAGCCAGGACATAACAATAAGAGTAACATCCTGATAATTTTGGACTTGTCCCTGGGCCTCTTGCGGCGATCGCCCTCGAATGGTAAGGGAAATGGGCACATGTTGCGACTACTGTCCCTCCTGTCCCTCCTCTAACACGAGGTGGCTCGTTACGTGGGCTTGGGTTTTCACTTTCTTGGCTTCTAGCTGTTATTGTACCCGGATGTGGCCGTATTAGCATGTCCACTTCCCCAAGCGCGGTAATGCTACACCCTCGAGGACATTCGCAAGGGGATCCACAGAAGGAGCTGCACCTGTGGCTGTATGGTAGAGTTTTATCGCACATCTATCGGCGTTTGGTATTTGTATTGTTGGCAATATGGCAAATGGATTCGCATGAGTGGCCTTTTTGGACATGTCTCATCGCAGGGCTCCATTCACCCGCCTCCTGGAATCATGTCCCAATCAGTAGGGTGGCCAAGTTGAGTGATTCGATCGTGCTTCTCGCAGGCCACTGGCAGGTCGACGTCTGCCACCAGCTCCAAAAGCGAATATTATCCAGGGAGTCTCTGGGATGCCGGGGATCTTCTTCCACACCCCCAATCCTATTCGGGCCCCCACACCGCACCGTCTCCCTCTTTTTCGTCAAGCTCCACATTGGCATATCCATCACCTCAAGGTCCTGCTTCTCGTTCTCGTAGTCGCGTATAGGAGCCGTCCATCCGGAGAGGCAGGTGCTCCGAGGCGGCGTACGGAGCGGCGCACGGAGCGGCGCCGGCCGCCGCGAATTGCAGCGGGGCTCACTAGTTGATCTCGCTCAAAGTCGGCGAGGAGGGGCAGGGCCGGGTCGCTGCTGAGGTGAGCCTTGGACTGCGCCGATGACAGGATTGCGGTTCAGAGTGAGCGGCTGGGGCTCGAGGTAAGTGTTGCGTGAGTACATGGCAATGTCGGATTCCGAGTCGTCTTCGTCCTTCGTCCGCGTCAATCGTGTATTCATCTTCAACCATGGCGTCCCAGCCGGCTTCCGGAGGAGGTGGTGCTGGAGGTGGCATCGGGAGCTTCCCTTCGTTTTCGGCCGCTGCTGCTTGCGTCGGCATTAGTACTGATCAGTTGGGACTGGCGGGGACTGGTATCTGTTGATGTAGGTAGGTCTCTTGAGAGAACAGGCTCGTCTTGACATACATTCGGCCTTGCATGACGCCAATGACGGGCTTGTGGTTTAGAGTGGCTTAGGCACTCGAGGTAGGTGCTGCTCGAGTGCAAGGTGACATCGGGCCCCGACTCGTCTTCTTCCGCATCAATTGTGTCATTCTCGTCAACCTCAACTGCGGTCTGAATCGGCATGTGGAAGGGGAGGTCTATATTGTGGCCTATAGGGATGCTGGCCAGACGGGCAAAACGATGACAGCAATGTAGGAGGTGCTTGCATGGGTATTGTGAGAGACAGGTGGAATGGGCAGTGAGAAATGAGGTGCTGCGAGGACGCCGGTTGGCGATAGGCGGGTGCTGGGGGGACGGCCGGACGTGTTGATGAATAAATAAAAGCGGTGGAAGCGACAGGATTACGAGAGAGGGTTCGTGAAAAGAGCCGAGTCCAGCGGGGAGCAGTGATTCAATGTTGTTTCTTTGCAACCATAGAAAAACAGAGAGGAAAAGTTCCCACAACCTCGCAGGTTTCAACGCTCTCTCTTGTTGTGCACACACAGGCGCGCGCAACGATCGGTCACCCTCCTCGCAATCTTCTTGCTTGCATTTGAGCTCGTGCGGAAGTATGAATACGAATTGAACATTATTCCTCTACCCAAACACATCCGCATGCCGTGCGGCCTCGGACGCGCGCGCACAAGTGTACGTCCCTCGCATTCTCCCACCTACACCTTGTATGTTGGCTTCCCCGGCATAGCATAGGTGGCAAAAAAATGCCACGCTCGCGCTGACCCTCTGCTTTATCAGGGAGTTTCATCTTCGGTCCATAAAAGCCGTCCCTCGCCGAACAGCCATACACAATCGTTAATCGGGTTGTTGGTTGGAGGCGAAAGCCAAGACACGCCAAGCCACAAAGACGAAAGTGAAAGGACCAGGCAGAGGCTGCTAGATTATGCGTTTAGCACTTCCAACGGGAATCTCAACAAAGGATCCCCCCGCCACCCATCTGGACAAAGACGTCCCTTCGGGTTCAATCTTTACTCACTCCCATCTTCTTACGTACGTCCACTTGTATCGTGGCCAACCTACGTACATCACTCAAACCGTTGACACGACACGTTCATCTCAACCCAGCCCGGCATGGCGTCAGCTGATGAAGAGGCCGCACGGGAGACCCTCCCTGCTGAGGAGCGCCAATCAGTCTGGAATGAGACGGAACGCAACTTTTGGCTCGACCGGGAACGCTAGCACGAAGCGTCGGATATCAAGGCCGACAAGGCGTACCAAAGCACAATCACCAACGCAAAGGTGGAGCTAAGTAACCTGACGGGACGTCGCAGCCTGTTGTCTGAGTCTCAAGCCCGGTTAGTCAGGGAACTCGCCAATGTCGAGGAAGAGCTCGCCCTCGTGTCGCAAGCATGGCATGAAAAGGCTGAGCGCCTGAACAAGTTCGAGCAAGGGTATCGCGATAGACAACAGGCGCGATTAGAAGCGCAGCAAAAAGTTCAGGAAACCATGCGCCGATTTTTCAACGAGAGGCGAGGCGAGGACCCCAACGTCGAAGGCCCTGAAGATATCGAGTTGTAAAGGCTTGCACCCGCGCCCCGGCCTGCGCCTTCGGAAACAGAGACGCCGAAGGGCATAGGGAGAGACTCCCGTGGAGGACGCCAGTATGGAGGGCGTCGAACAACAACAAAACGGCAATCACCCCTACAAGAGTAGCCCCTGCGACAAGTCGGGGCTGGATGTCATGGTGGACGTCGTCGATGCCGATGGCAACGTGATTGGGCCAGTGGGGCGCATCAAACTATGGAATCAGTGAGTCGAGGCGATTCAAGATCTTGAGATCCGAAGGCCTTTCAAGATTCGCCGTAGCTGTTGTATCGACGATTCCCACCTCTCTACCATCCATAGACGCACTTAGGCCAAGGGAGTCGAGTGGCTATCTTGTATGAACTAGGCTAGTGGTAAAATTCAGACAAATTAATGCCAATCATATGACGAAAAATCAGGGAGCACCTAACGATTGCATTATTGTTTGGCGGTGACCTATTCCAGGAGCGCGGCGACTGCAAATGGAACCGCCAGAGTGGCCATGGAGCAGCACGAGACTTCATTGATGTGCCGACTGCAAAGCGATGATACCGCCAGTATAGTGGTACTGAACGTCAGTAGGGGTATTGCGTGTGGATTGCTACTGGAGATAAAGATCCATTGAGGGTCTCTCGACCCAGCTGCACCCGCCAGGGCGACCCTGCTTATGCTGCTTATCCATCTGGGCGAGCAAAAAATGAATATTGAGGCTGAAGTGCTTAATATCAGAAGGTCAAAGGCATAGCTACAGGAGTAGATGCATGCCATGGTGTGCGCTTGATGAGGACAACTGTGTGGTGGACCCACTTTTAGTGCTGCTCGGTCGGCTTGCTGACTCAGCAGGAAACGGACGAATGCCCAGCGCAGAGTAAGTAGCGGTTTGCAAATACCACAAGTGAGATTTCATCTTTCATATTCCCTACCGCCCTATGGTATGTCGCTGACGCTCCATGGACCTCCGGTTGCTCGTTCGTAGTTCTCTGGATCTTTTGGTGGATGGATCCTTGGGGTTCTCTCGACCCAGCCGCACCCGTCATTCCGCTGCCGGGGCGGGACTACCTGCGCTGCGCTACGGTGGCCGCACCCTCCGCTCCATTCTGGGGCATACCTACGCTCCGCTACGGTGGCTCTCGCTCGTTCCTCGCTTCGGTCTCGAGAAGTTGTCAAACCTGTCTCTACATACCTCCTTGGTGTAGAAAAAGTCTCGGACAAAGGAGATCCGGCGCCACCTTCAAGCAGGCGGCCAGTATAAATGCACATGGTTCAGTTAGCTACTGGCCTTAGTAGGCGGTCTATTTCAATCTTCTAGGCGGCGCCTAGAACTCTAACAGAGAGACAATTTGTGTACCAGGATAACTTCGCTACGCCGCATTTATCTACCATGGTTGTTCTCATTGAAGACTCATTGTGCACAGGCTCGACTACCTAAACTGCACGCTGTGATGCTGCAACACCCTGTGCACCCGATCGCTGGTCCACCCCAATTGGGCTCGCGAAACCACACCATAAATACCACACACACCTCCTCTCCTGGCTCGTTGTTATTGTCTGTCTCGCCCTCATCGTTTTTGTCCCCCCCCCCACGTTCTCTCTCATCGTCTATTCCACTTCGGCTTGCATGCTAATCAGAGTCTCACAGGCCGACCCGAACGGCCAATCTCACGCGACTCGCAATGCAAACACCGCGAGACATTGGGAGGCCATGGCCATGTCCAAGGAGCAAGGCCTTGCTGACGACGAGCTGGAGCGGATCAGGCACATGGCCGAGTCCAGACCCGCAAAGGTTCGATTCACTGGCGGGATGTTTACCTCCGGGCCACTCCGAGGTGTTCGCGTGGATGGCGCGCCATCATTCTTCAACGAGAGCGACGGAAGTATAAAGAAGAATTTTCGCTGGGTTACAAGCGCACGAATGCAGAAGCGATCCAGGAGATCGACAAGGCGGCCAAGAATCGCGCCGTACAGCAATACACGGTTCTTGCCAACGGATGCCGAAATCAACCAAGGCTTTGTCGAAATTAAATGCAATGTGTTTAATCATGGGAAGTACAAGCACTAGGAGTACGATGTGGATCCCACATACATCGAACCGCATCTACAGCAGTGCGACCTCTGCACCAAGAGTCTCTGCAAATGTATCGTGGATAAGGTACGATCAGATGTGCCGGATATCGTGCCGGCGGGTAGCATGGGAGAAGGCGTTCGATCCAATACTACATACGAGGAGGGAGATCTGCTCGGGGAGTTGGTAGGAGAACTGGTCCCGATCGGCACCTTTGAAGATGGATGGGCCTGCGAGATGGCAAGGGACGATCTGTCGGACGAGGGCGAGCTGAAGACGGTTTGCCAGGTATATCCTCGGTTCATGGGGAACTGGGCTCGAAAGGCCAATCATTCGTGCGAATACAATGTCCAATTCGTGGACAGGAGGATTTCTGGAAGGTGGCGCGTTATGGTGGAAGCCATGGTGGAGATCGCCCCGGGCGACGATATCTTGATCAACTATGGGGATAATTTCTGGGCTGCAGGAGTAGCCGAGTGTCTTTACGGGAGCGCTCGGTGTGTTAGTAAAGGAGACCCTCGAGATACAGAATAGCAAGTCGAGCTCAACGGCAAGGATCTCAAGGAGGCGCAATGCCATATCCCATCTACATCTAGGTTATTATGGTTGATAGCATCTTATACCTGACGCAAAAGAGATTAAATATAATTCCAGCTGCATATTGAGAGACTTCAGGTGATGGCAAGGCATCAATTGGGCCTGCGGCAGCCCGATATCCGGAGGAGGTCGAAGACAGAGGTTTGACAAGGATCGTAGCAACAGCAAAAATAGACTCAAATAAATCTCTCAAAATTAAAGGCAAAGAAAAAGCAGACTCCCAAGCTGTCCAGAGGCCTGCCGGCCTCTCTGACGTCCAGCTTGAATTTCTAAAGAATTGAAAACCGATCTTTTTCCTGTCCTCCAGCACAGGTTCCTTTCCTCCCTTTTATCCTGATCCGGACCACCCTAGAGACATCCCCGCTAGCGACCAGCTAGCCCAAGCGTCCCTGACCGCCTGTCACACTGATAGCTTAAAGCTCTTAAATCAAGAGCAGACTACTGTAGTAAAAGGGCTATGGGCACTCGGAATTAAAATTTAACTAGATACCAGGAATCCCGTCCTAGACATCCGGAATGTAGTGGGTCTCCCGGACACCATCAGGCCTGGATACCCACTCTGTAGGGAATCCTCCTGAGCCGAGCCCCTCTGTTAGTACCCAGTTCCAGGCGTTCCAGTTTGGACAACTACAGGGCTAGGAGTACTCCGCAGTAAACCCTCTTGGATTGAATATCTTGAATACTGCCTATTCCCAAACCCTGTTCTTACCAGAAGAGTCTCTGACCTGCCCAGCAGCCGACGCCTCGGGGAGAAATTCCAGAGTCACCTATAGCTATCACTTTAAGTCATGGTTTAAGTGGTCATTCACTCCCTTGAACTAGATGTTCTTTTACAATCCCTCTTCCCGGTGGAACCCGAGAAACCCGAGGTTTCGGGAAGCGCCACCTAGAATATGCCCCTTCTATTAATCTCCCCTGCTTCAATTATGGTTAATGCAAACTAGTTAGCAGTCGAGTTAACGCGAGAGATTGTGAACTCGTCGTTTGATGACCCAAGTAATTCAATTGCGAGATTCTTGACGGTTGAAAGCCCTGGTGACGTGCCACAGGAAACCGTTTCCCCTGCCGATATAAGCAGCTCAATGGATCCATCCGATTCAGTTTACACACTTATTATGCCTTTTTTCTGACCGGACTGTGGTATTTTTGGGACGGTCCATCACTATGGGATAGGGCATGGATTATCAAGCATACACAGAATTGTCTTTCTTGTCACAAAATAACATACCTCTATTAGAGCTTTCGTTCCACCCATTGTGACAGGCGGTTAGGGACGCTTGGGCTAGCTGGTCGCTAGCGGGGATGTCTCTAGGGTGACCCGGATGGGGTTAAAAGGGGAGGTCAGTGCCGTCATTGGGGAAAAATCATCGTCTTTTCTTTCATCAGAGATTCTTCCTGGAAGTCAGAGAGGCCGGAAGGGCTCGAGGCTGCTAGGAAGTCTATTAATTGATTGCCTTTATTTTTGAGAGATTTATTTGAACCTCCTTGCCGTTACTACGTTCCCTGTCCAACCTCTGTCTTCAACCTCCCTCAGATATTGGGCTGCCGCAGGCCCCATTGATGCCTTGCCAGCGAACTTCCCTGCGACCGACCCGATATTCTATCTCATGAGATGCTTCCCTATCAGGAGACATAAGCCTCAGATTGATCCGACCTCATACGCGTAATCTGGTGCAGCTTCGGGCTGACCGGCCAAGACGCCTGTGCGACGACTCTCTGTGCATTTTCCCTAGGGTAAGTTAATGAGTTGGGTGTTGTTTTCCGTCCCTTCCTGCTGCTAAACCATCAGGACTGACCCCTAGCCCTGCATTCGATAGGAAACCAATAGCTTTATTATTCTCTAGGAGACGTACGAATCATTTCATAACAGAAGGCTTTGCTTCTACTGAATTTTCCTTTCAGTCACTTAACGCTTGCCACCAAGATGCAACACTCAAAACTGTGGCCTGCACAGGGCGTTTGTGTTACCACTTCACAATTGCCTCAGGCCCGCATCACCAATGTCTCCTTCTCCGCCACGCACCTCTCCACCTCTCCACCTCCACCTCTTCACCTCCACCTCTCTCTCTCTCTATTTATCTATTGGGTTGCAGCCCTCATTCACTCGATGCTGCGCTGCCATTTCCTTCCGACCCCTTGTACTTGAGACATACTTGTTACGTTTCCTTCAACTCCCTTTCGACACTTCGTATTCGACCTGCAAACGCGTTTCCGGCATCGCACCAGCCCACACCCAGCGCAATTGTGAGTCGCGGCAACCCTCTCTACCAGCCATGTCGACATTACTGACGGAAGCAGATGCACATCACCACTCCAAAGAAGCGCCTTGCCCCGGCCGACTTCTTTGACGAAGAGTTCCTCAGCAACTCGCCCAGCCCCAAGAAGCACCGAGCCCCCGACCACGGGCGACAGATCTTCCAGCTTGGCGGCGCATGCTTCAAGATATTCGACTCCTCCGGTTGCGAACTCGACACGCAAATCCACCTCTTCGAACTCATGCAAGGATCGAGCCCCCCCGAGACCATTGTCGAGGCTGTCGGCGGCTCTGGCGGTTTTGTGGACTTGTGCTTCCAATGGGAGACGCTCCTCTCTATCTTGGGGACAGACAGTGTCGAAATGGTTGATCGAGATTACAGGATGCGGCTGGGCTCGCGTACATGGCCCATCAACCACCCTCGTGCCTGGGCATACGCCATCCATGATCTCATGTCGCTCTTCAACGACGCCCAGCCATCCAGCAAGTTTTGGCCCGCCGAGATTGGTCCTGTTACGTCTTGGCCCGACCTGCGAGGTATGGACCTTGTTCTCACGTCTTTGGACAGCTCTTGAGCTTGGACAAGGCAGCCCTCGTCCGTAGTGACCCTTGCTAACCTCGTTTCCCCAGATTTGCACCTTCGTCCAGACCTCTATCTACACTGGCGCGCTACTTGCCAATTCTTTTGTCACGACATCTCGGATACGCTTGTTGGGACGCACTTGCCCGGCTTCAGGAAGCCACTCAACCCTATTGCCATGGTCAAAATCTTCCTCGCACTTCTTGCGCTGGCAAAACCATCGCATCATCCACCGCCGCTCACCACAGAAGAGGAGGTGGCAAAGGTTGCCGTCATTGCTCTCTGCTGGTCTGCTGTCGACCAGCACCTAACCGGGAGGCATGGTCGGCGATGTCCAAGTCGCACAGGCCACGACCACGACCACCTTGAATTCGGCATCCAGTGTCCTTGTACGTCACCTAGCCTTACCTACGACATCTGGGTCAACACGGTACGAGCCCCAAGCGTCATCTTCGTGGCCAGTATGCAAGATGTACAATACGTAACACGTATCCTGGCTACTCTCTTCGGCTCTGCGCCCGGTCAAGAACCCATCATCCCCTTCATGTCTGCAGCCATCTTCGGCGAGACTGGCTTATCTGACGGGAATCTGATACCCAGCCAGACCCGTCCCCTGCTGGCGGCAGACTTTTTGGCCAGAGTAGCGCTGGTTGGCAACGCTCAATCAAACATACCGGAATCCTCCACCCTCTCGCATCTGAGGACGCAGATACAGGTAAAGCCCCTGTCGCATCCCAGCCTGTCCACCAGCCCCGACGAGAACCTTTGCCAAGAGAGGATCATTCTTGTCACGGCCCTGTCGCCCACCACTCGAAGCACGTTTGACAAAGTATTCTCGGAGCCCACAAGCGTCTGGATCCCAGGCCATAATCAACAGCCCAAGCTAATAGTCAATGGGAAGCTCCAGGCCATGGCTATTGGGTACGTGGGTCAGTTTCCGCAAGGCGATGAAGGCAATAGGCTAAAAGAGTTGATTGCCCATGTTTACCAACCTCGATATATGGATCGTGGAACTATTATGTTTAGAGATTTGAACGAGTGGGTTACGAGGGTGTAAGATGAAAGTAGCTGTATTAGAATATTTACTTGAAGCAACAAAACAACAACATCTGTATTTCTATATACCAAATCTTTGTTGCTTGCCACCTTGAGTAAACATTTGGATCCTGAAATAGCACAACTAACTACCTGAACCTACTGTTGAGCAAACAGCTATTTATATCCTCAGTTTCCCCCAATGACCGTTGCTGTCGACGGTCTGTATTGTTACCTGAGGATACGCGAGTTGTGCCTCAGGTTGCGCAAGTTATGCCTTGTTGTTGCCTCCAACTTGTTTTCCTCGATAAACCCCAATCACAGCCGCTCACTTCCCTCCTCCGTTTTTACTCCTCCATTCTCACTCCTCCGTTTTTACTCTTCTATTCTCACTCCTCCGTTTTTACTCCTTCATTCTCACTCCTTCATTCTTCCACATCACGTTGCTCGATCGACGAAAAGCCGAGTGATTGGAATCCGACTTCTGCCTACCTCCTCATCTTGGGATTCTACTAAAACCCCCGAACCTTTGTCCTCGTCGCGCATTCTCTCAGCACACCTGTAAGCTCGAGACTGCATGTCAAAAACACTTGAAAGGGCATCGCTAAAGCATCACAGGCCGTTTACCAGCGCGACAAGCCGACCTCCGCGAGGGCATCGCCCACTTTCCACGATGGCCATGCACAAGTGCCGACCCAGCAGCAAGGACTCGCTCGCCGACATGCACCCTCGAGGGGAGAGCACATCGCTTTGGGGATCAGACACAAAGAATGGCTGCACGAACGAGCACGTCGAGCCCCAAGACGACGAGACGACGATGGACACTGTGCGGTGGTTGCATCTCGGACAGAGCACCGCTGCTCATTCATGTCGAGAATGGCTCGCGCCCGAGATTGTTGACTGTGAGATGTGGAAGCCGTGCTGGGCCAACTGGGGCAGCTTTTTGACATCTGTACGCCTCTCAGCCAAACAAGCCGCCGAGCAGAGATACATGCTCAAGATCCCAAACCTGCCCGACCCCCTCGACATCTCGACAAGTTTCAGCTGGTACTTGGCGATGGAGGTATTGTGGGCGGAGCTGGGACTGAACCCTCGCTTCTGGTGCCACTGTCCCCCGCCCGTCATCCTGGTGTGCAGTGCCGAACAGGCAGTCAGGTGCCAGGCCAACGGCTGGATCGACTCGGTAGCCTTGGAGCATACCATCTGCAGCAGCCAAAATGAAACTGAAATCGACAACATGGAGCTGGATATTGTCGAGTATGCTTCAACCGAGGCTGGTAAGCAAGATACAGTACCCCCAATGGAAAATATAAAGATGGCAGCTAACTGAAAACAATACAGGCAAGGCAGCACAACCAATACCTCCTGACCAGTTCGAGGCGATGTTTGGCAAGGGCGAACTCGAGTTTGCCATGTATGGAAACGATCAGGAGGCGCTCGGCGACGAATTCAACGAAGATGAAACCAACCACGAGGTCATGGTTGGCGGTCTGGGCGACAAAGAACTCGGAGACGACTGCCGTTTGTGGGTTGAGGCATGCAAGTTCTTCCGCCACGATATCGCAGATAAAGAAACTGGTGTGCGGCTACCGGGCTTGACGAAGCCTTCTCGGAACTACCAAATGCTCGACGCCTACAAGATGCTCCGAGTAAGCGACTCCATAACCTTCAACGGAACCCTCAACGCCTGCAAACCCGGCCTTGGAAAAACATTTGAAGTGTTAATGACGGCTGCTGTGATAGCCCTAGCCCATCTCAGTCGGGACCACTACAAGAGCAACAAGGACGAACACAATGCACGGGGCCCAGGAGTTTGCGCCCTCAATCACCCCTTCGGAATACACTGTTACTGTGACCCGAACAGTTTGACTCGACAAATCTGCCAGAGGACGACCAGAGCGCCGCAGCTCGTTGTGGCTCCGGCAGGCATTGTCACGCAGTGGATCAGCGAGGCGCACGACAAGCTTGAACACAATGTGGTGTTCAAGAGTGGGAACAAAGTGATCCAAGTCCTCGACCAGCCGCTGTTGTTAATGGGGTGGGCTCACGGCGGCACCGTGCACCACAGCAACAAGTACATCAAAGCACGCCAACCCGTTCATCTCTCCGACTTTCAGGCCCAACTCCAAGTAACTGGGTATCTGGAGGAAAAAACAAAATACCGACGCAAGATACTCAAAGAGCGCAACAAACACCTCAAGAAAAACGAGAAGCCCCTAGAAAAGATTGACGACAACGAGCTCTACTCCTTCACCATGAAGGAGCTCAGCAAACTCGAAGGTATGACGTTGAAGATCACGTATCCCTCGAAGCTCCCAACAACAGACATTGGTTCAGAGCGTCTGGTCCTTGTGTGCAGCTCCAACATCATATCTCATGGAAGCTTCGATACATTGTTCAGACAGGCTATCCAGGTATCTGAACACAAAAGAGGTAGCCCCCGAACCATATCCGTCTTGAGATGCTTCCGGCCATCCGCAGTGTATTACGACGAGTGGACGGAGGCAAAGGGGAAGGACACCAAGATGATCCAAGTTCTCAACGACATTTGCTCCAACGACACACACAGACAGAGGCCATTGGTGTCCCTCCTGAGCGGGACTCCCATGCCTCGGGGACCGAAAGACCTCGTCGGCGTTTTGCCGCTTATCTCGATGGAGGAGAACGTCGACCAGACTCTAGAAGAACTACTTGCAGCCTACCTGGCTGCATATAAGAGCATGGGAGACATGGCCGGTTTGATGGACCCAGACTCGGGATTGGTTAATGCCTGGAGGGAGTCCCGGAACAAGCACCTCAGCGGCTGCATGTTCGAGCGGTACTTTGGCATGCCGTTCCTCGACGGCACGGTTCACGACCCACGCCCACAGCTGTTGCGCTACCCCGAAAAGTACTGCAAGACCGACGAGCAACATGCCACCAAGCTCGATGACATGAAGCAGGCGCTCCGCAAGGTCATCGAAAACTCCCGAAAGGCGGACGGAACCATCGCCATATCCAAATTGTCCAAGACCAGAGAGTTCCAGACCATGCTCCGCTGCTCCGTGATGCCCGGAATCGCTGCCCTGCCCAGCGACGAGTGGGTTAAAGTGGAACGCGACTTTACGGCCGCCGCCAACTACGCCAGACAGCACATTGCCAGTCTGGCATGTGCTCAGCTCACCGCCGTGGAGCAGGTGGTCAGACAGCGACACGAGGGCAAGGTTGCCCATGGTTTGGTCATGACAATGTACCCCCTCAATGCGAGCATTGTCGCGTCATGGCTAACTCATCGGATGGGAGATGCGGTCCACGTCGCCGAGGTGACGTCCACGTTGAAGCCCGACAAGAGGCGTAAGTTTGTCAAGGCCTTGGAGGAGAAGGCATTGAAAAACCCCAACCGACCCATTGTGGTTGTCTCTACATACACTCTCCTCTCGACTGGCATTGACGGCCTCCAGACATTCGCCTCTTACCTTGTCAAACTGGGAGCGCCTTGGAATAATAAATACATTGAGCAGGCGGAGGGGCGCATTCACCGATCAGGGCAGAAGGAATTGGTACGGATGTTTTCCATCCACGGCGATGAGGGTTCACTGGATTGGGAACTGAGCCTCAAGAACAACAGAAATTTCAAGCTGCTCGGCAAGGACGGTATAATCAGCAGTATGCAAGGACGAAGGGACGATGTGTGAGGGTGGATGGATCGTGTGTATGTTTTTTTTGCTCCGGTGGCTGCATCTGGATGCTATTAGTCTCGGTCGGCTATGGTATTGTGTCTTTTTAGCCCCTTGTTTGTAGAACGTTACCTTGAGCACAGTGTGTGGAGGCTCATCAATGTCATCCAATTCATCTTCCGTGGCCAGATCCAGAGTGTTGAATTAACGTCAGATGATCGACCCCTCCCACCCTCAGCAGCCACAGACCCGAACTTACAGGTTTGACATCCTCCCTACATTAGCTACCTATTCAAATACCTTCCACATGTTTATTAATTAACAAACAGAAACTATCAAGTTTATGCAATCGGAGCGACGAGGATATGGCGCCAGATACACCTTCTAGTCACAACACAACCGCCTCTCGTTTATTTCAGCACACCTACGCCGGCTTCATGTTGCAGTCTCTCGGCAACCCCCGAGCGCCAGCCGTCTCCATTGTCATGTATTCGGCCCACCTCGCCTCGCCTACATATGTACAGTTCGTTTCTCCTTCTTTCTTTGCCCCGATAGTCTCACAACCAGTCAAGTGGTCTCCATCAATCGCTGCGACTCGGAGCATCAGCAAATTCCTGCATCCAATCCGGCCATCGCTTGGGCTGAGGGCAACTTGCAATATCCACTGTCAAGCACACGCTTTCAGCTTCTCCTCCCTTGAGCCCAAGTAATAAAGAGCAAGGAGAAAAGTCATCCTATTGACACTGGAGCAGCCGCACCACCTTTTGCCTTTCCACGGCAACATCGAGGCAGAGCTCGTCTCCAAAATGGATCCAAGAGCCTCTGAACGCCATGGCCTGACTCGACACTTCATCATGGGGATGAATCGATACTGGCCCCCCCACAGCGAGCTTGCGACCGTCGTCGACGAAACCAGATGCTGTATTTACGACCTCTACAATCTGATTTAAAGATGCCACGCGCAAGTTCCAGCATACCGTCCAAACGCCACATGCAACGGTTACAGAACCAGCCACACCAGACCCTACTCTTTGTGACGGTTAGATAGTAGACGTGGATGCTATGAATCTCAACTCCAAGCAGCCTCCTACCGTCGACATATAATCACCGGTGCCAGCAGCACCGCCGCCGAGGTGTTGTATGCCTCCAAAAGGTTTCCTTATCGTGTCTATCCCCACCGGCCGAGCGACCAGGACTCATAAGCCAGTAACGACACCCAAGACTGTATTGAAGATGGCTGTATTTCTTGTTGACAATACTGGTCTTGAGGTTTAGAACTGCATGATGGGGATTGAAGTAAAGCTTTATATTTCTGGGCAGCAAAGATGGTGTGGGTGCTACAGTCAATAAAGCCCAGTTAGGCTCCATCTCCAGGAGAATGACCTAAGATTATATTGCAATAGGCAAGATGTCAGATACCCCCTGCATCAGGAACTGTGCCCTCTCAGCCAGATTGCTGCTTAGGGATTAAGACCAAGATTGAGATCGGAATGATTCCATCTGCACCTTCAATATTGAAATTACAGCTGCCAGGACTTTACGCCCCTTGATTGTTGTGCAAACTGGCAATCCCAACATCAGGCCGGTATGCGCCATAGGTAAGGATATTTAAAACTTGATTACTCCATTTTCCTTTCTCATTTTCTTCTTCTCCTCCCTCATACACACAGAAACCTCAACTGCCGACCTCAATATTATATTACTTTCTATTCTCTCACAATCCAGAAGCTCTTACTTTCTTTACTCCGCCTTGCGTCTCTCCATGTTAGTTTACTCACATCGCCCGCACCTCGTCCTGCGCTCACTTCCACCCTCCTAGTTGCCAGTTTTCCTCTACATGCGACGCAGTCCTGCCCAAGCTCAAAAAGATGTCCAAGCCCAACTGAACGCCAGACAGCAAAAGGATATTCTTTTACCCCGAAAAGAAGTCCGACTTCTTCTCTGGCCACGTCCACCAGGAGGGCGGTCAAGCCAACTTCTACCACGAGTCCGAGACCAACCCTTCAGAAGCCCTTCGAGCAATTAATTGCCGACCAACCTGACCAGTTTCAGCCCCGAACCGACTGGAGTCACTGGAATACCGATAACCCCATGCAATTCCGCATCCGACAACCAGAAGCCACATTCTGGTCTAAAGCCAGCAAAGTTATGCCCCAACCCCATTTTGACACCCTGCCACACCGTTTCGGACGCCGCAGTTGGCCGCAGGACTGTTGGGATCTCTGGGGGCATGTTGAAGAAGCTGACTGGTAAGACGATGTCTTCAGACCGGGACCCCCAACCTCTTATGGCCATCCTTACATACGGTATGCAAGATGTCGTCGCGATTTGCCCCGAAGCCGATTACGATCCATGACAATCGTGTGTTTAGGAACCCACGGCTCCACGAGAAGGGGTCCGATCCGTTCCTCCCCGAAGGAGTTGATCGGGTTTGTGGCTCAACATGCGGTTGCCGGCGGGTCCTTTTTTTTTTTTTTTTTTTCATTTCGTAAAACCCCACTGGCCCTTCCTTTATTTGGGATCGAGCACTGGGCCATCTGCTCATCTACGACACGGATTCCGCCAATCGCGGGGGCCACACCAGATCTGCGATCCTTGCGTGGAGAGAAACCCTAGCTCACTATGGGCTCCCCTACAACTTCAGCTTCTTCTCCTTTTCTGTAGCTGACCAAGTAGGTGGCTGGGAATGCTGCTACCTCTGCGTCTACCTCCTCTTCCTCCAGCTTGAGGCATTTACAGAGTTGAGCATGGATCAACTTGCAGTTAACAGCCCTCCTCGAGCCATATCGATCGACGGCGCCGAGGTGCCCGCATCATCAGAACCACCTTATCTGCGATTTCGCGACTGGATCTTTAATTCCTAGGAGGAGAAGAGAATGGAAAAGGTCCCCAAGGATATTGCTACTGTAAGAATGAAGAACATCCTGAGGGTTATCGACGAAGAATAAGAAGCTTACATTCCTCCCGAAACTTTATAGGATTATATTAACTATCCGCATTATTACCAGCTGTTTCATAGAACCATATAACAACTTCAGTAGCCTTCAACTTATCCACTGGAAAGACCTTGGTCCATTCCCGGTCCTGCCATCCCGTCGGTTTATGCCCATTGTACCCAAGCCGTCAGTGCCCTTGTGTCTCTCCCGCATACTTCTAGACGACAGCGTCATGTTGACGACGATATCGGCCGATCTGATGGAAAAGTAGATGAGTCGGGGACTCATCGTTGACCCTACCGGCCCTCGACTCTAGGCAAAAGACACCGCCGAGCTCATTGACATCAATGGTGATCAGAACCCTGCCACTCCGAAGCCTGTCGAACCCCCCCCCCCCCCCCCCCCAGCTCCCACCAGTGATTTTACGGCAGCAGCTTCGTTGAATCGTGGACGGCAGAGGAGACTCAACTTACGGGCTTCTGCTGCCATATCTGACCCAGGTGGCCGGGGTTTCCCATTGCCGTTGGATGTTCCCGCATGGGACGAGGGCTTCTCAGACACATCCCTCTGGTCAACCTCATCCGACGAGGAGATGACCGACCCTCCTGCACCGGAAGGGCAGACCGTCGCGGCCTTCCCTCAGTCGCCAAACCTTGGTTATACCTCCTCCGTAGTCGCGAGGTCGAGACACATCTCACCCCATCGACCCTCGCCTCAGCCATTCACTCTGTAAAGTCGTGTCGCTCCCTTCGCTCCCCATGCGCACCTTAATGCAGCTCATCCCAGCAGACTTGAGCAGGAAGATGCATGTGTCGGGGAGTGACAAGTAAACACCATGAGTGTTTCGGATAAGTTGGCAATGTACGTTGATGCCCGTTTCCCTGGACCCACGAATGATAGGATACTTACTATATCAGGCGGTCGTGTACTACAGGGATGATTTTGGCCAAGAGATGGATAACATGAAGCAACCACCCTCACCAGTCTTTATTCCACCCGGAAACACAGAGTCTACCCAAGTCATGGGCCCAAGCCGCGCCCCCAGTAAGTGGAGGCTCTCTTTCACCTTGGGCCATTATTGCGGGATGACCTTTTGACAGTACTCGACAGATGAATCAATAATAACATCGGCGCCTTCCCAAGGATGTGGACATGGTCGAATGTCGGACGCCCTCACGAGACTCGAAAGATCTGCACGCGGCCTCTCATCGACTCCTGCCGGGTTTTTTTGCGAGCTCCCGCAAATTCCCCAAACATTCCAGCATCCCTCCCGACCAACTTTAAGAACTTAAGTGTAGCATGCAGGCCCATTACTAGAGTTTGCAGCTGCTCCAGTGCGATATTCCTGAATTGTCACCGTCTACCTCTATGCGAGCCAATTCCGGAGCCAAATCGGATGTCGACATCATAACCGAGATATTCCAGACTGTTCAACAAATCCTCGACGGCGATGATGCTGGAGGTGGCGAGACGTCGATGCAACGCCACGAGGACGCAAAAGCAATCATCTAGAAGATGGACGCATACATCTACATCCCCGACGACTGGACACTCCACTCCACTTCTGCCCAGGGACGTGGGTTTGTCGCTGCTCTACATGGCTGACAATGTCTGGCGCAGATGTTCAACATTATTAACGTTGCACTAGAGACACCGCAGCAGCAGCAGCTGCAACTGAGTCAGAAAGGCCACAACACCACCGCGATTTCGACTTGAAGGACTGGGAAGCTCGCGTTTCAAAGGTTCCTCGGATACATCCAGAACTTGGAGGGCAACAACATTGCCTACACCTTGATGAAGAGGTTTAGCAAGATAGGGCTGTGGTCAGAATTTTACATGCTGCTTCATCCTCTGGCCAGTCGGGCCCCGACAAGAAAAGGATGCGATTGAATAAGGATGTTTTGAGCAAGGTGGCATCCCGTCTCGGCTGGGATAAGAAAAAGGTCCACCATCACAAGGGCATGGGTCAGAAGACTATAGTGATTTGAGGTGGACATCCAGGCCTGGCGGCCATACTGCTGCTGGCATCTAATGGCATTTTTGGAGTCACCCTAAGGGATTCCATTCAGTTGACTAAGCACACCGATGCCAGGACCACCGGTAGGCTTATGCAGGACAGCTGGGCGAGGAAGCCATATACTCTCGGCCAGGCCCTGGAACTTGCACTCACACCCAACCCGACGTTCAATGGCAAAGCTGGAAGGGCTTGCACGATCGGAGGTTGACTAGGCCAATATGGGGCAGGGAGCGGCTGATGGGCGCTTCTTGATGAACGGGGCGTGGAGGAATACAACTGTAAATACTGAGTTACTGATTGTAACTGCCTCAACTCATCATATCGTCTGATGAGTTGTAGTACGCCCACAGACCTGGCAGTGTCACTTGGTGACCATGAAGCCGACGCCGCGACCTCTTGCCAGAAAGCAGCGATTCAAGAAGGCGTCGACTGACAATACTGCTTCAGATCAATTTTTTTTTTAAAAATTGAATATTTAACACTATTCCTCCCTACCCCAAGTAGACACCTCCTTACCTACCTACTATAGGTAGCCGCCCATATGCCATACACTTTCAGCTTAGGCACGTCTTAAGGCACACAGGGTCACGTGCACTCCCGCTGGCTTCCTCTTCACCAACAGGCAGCCCACCTTGTGACTTTCTCCCCCTCCCTCTTTGCACTTACCTTTCTTCCTAACCGTGCAAGTTCCAACTAGTTTGTTTCACCGCTTTATGCCGCCAAGCATCTCTCCAGTCACAAGAGAAGACACCCGGTATCGTGCCCCTCTGCCCTACTGCTCTACTATATGTCTAACTTCTTTCTCCCAGACCTCTCTACTTGTCATTCTTGCTCAGAAACAGGTCAAGAGAGCAAGCTACCCGGCACTGCAAATGTAAGCAAATTGCCAGTCTTCTCCTGGTTATTCGCTTGCACTGCAAAGCTGACATTATTATCCATCTCTAGAAACCACAAACTCTCGGCGTTGCAGGCGACAAGCACACCCATCGACGGGCATAGGACCTGACAAGTCCTGCTCCACCAGGATGGTATGTCCAACTGCGCTGCGCCATATTGAAGTTGACTGATGTTTTTAGGCCGAAATTTCCCTCGATACCGTTTGGAATCACTTCTTCCACATCCAAGAACTCCGTGTGATTGTCTGTATCCAGTGTGGGGTATTCGCATCCGCAAATACTCCAAGTATTACCAACCACATCAAGGAGTGCTATGGCAACAGCAACAACAGCCTTATCCCCGAATTCCTTCAACTTTGGGAGAGCTTGAATACCCACCACTCCTTTCCGGACGCCCGGAAACATATCAACGCTCTCCATCGGCAACTCGACTTCAGAGTACCGCAGGTATCGCATTTGGAAGCACCAGTCGATGCCTTTCAGTGCTTGGAGTGTGGAACAGTGCGCCCCGATCACGACAGCTGGAGTGCCCATGCATCCCGTAAGCATTCCCATACGCTGCATGAATTTCGACAAGTCCCTGCCCAATCCTTCCTTGTCAACACATCGGCATTGATATACTTTCATGTTCTGGAAGGGACCCCGGATTCACACGTCACCCCAAGAGCTTCTCTGGGTACTGTCCTACAGTGTCAGGAACCTAGGCAGCACAAAGATGTAGTGCGCCCAGCAGACAAGAGCCAGGTAAACCAGTTTATCCAACAGCTTGGTTTCTTGAAGCATCTCGAGCAGTGGGATTCATGCAACTTGCTTGAATTTACCAAACCACCAGATCGACAACCATACTGGGTAGACATCTTCATCACCATGATGAGAGATGCCAATCTCAAGCTCAGCCAGTTGCAGTCGTCCGAAATCGCCATTCGCCTCAATCAACGTCAGAAGGCAGACTTAGCCACTACACCCCTCCAAAGCGTAACGGAAAAGACAATGGACTTGTACTCCGGCTGCATGGTGACCCTGATGAGTACTGTCAAGGCAATGTGCGACGCTCGGGCGCAAAACCACAAGGTGCCAGCCGAGATCTCCGACTACCTCTGCACACTGGTGGTAGAACTCTTCTCCCGCTCAGCCAACACCGACACAACTGAGATGCAGGCTTCCATTATTAAAACTCTACTGGCATTATTCCAGGAAAAGCTCTTCACTGAATCTTTCAAGTCCGTCGTGCTATCCAGCCTGGCAGTTCTCGCCATAGTACACAGCAGGAATGGAGACTCGAAGTGGCACGACTCGGTTACATACCCAAGGTATTTTCCTGCTGCGGCAAAGATTATTCCTCTTCTGGCCTATCTTGACGCCTTTGACGACGACACAGCCCTCGAACAGGAAGAGGGGTCTTTCTCGCGGCTAAATCAGACGATGAAGCGGTTGGGGTGCACCCCAGACCTAGATTGCCCGGCAACGCCGCTCAAGGAGATTCATCGGATGCAGGCCAGACAGTCTGGGATTCGCCAGCACGACAACAAACCGCTGCCGTTCTCGTGGAAGAATGAATCCCACACAACCCTGGAGATCGGGAACACCACCGTTTCACTTGATCAAGCCCAAGCCTTCGCATCAGAGGCAATCCTCTCAGTGGAACGAGCCATTCTACCGTGCTTGCTTCTATCAGGACCAGAGGAGCTGCAAAACCTTCAGCTTCCAAACCTTAGCGAAATCCACGACGACCAAACAGACAACAGGGTTGGCACGAGCTTCCTCACCAATATCCTCAATGATGAATGGGTCACGCGCGGCAAAGACTACATGCAACGCGCCATTCAGGACAACAAGACCCTGAATGACAAATGGGTCACAAGGATGGCCTCACTCAACCACACGACGGCGAAAAGCTATCTCGACAAAGTTCATTGCCTACTCTGTTTGTTGTCCCTGCCGATGCTGCTTACGGGTGGGCAGCCTCCAAGGAGCTCAGAGTTGCTGGGGGTTCATGTGGAGAACACGACGGTGTCGCCGCGCAACATCTACATCCTCGAGGGTCTGGTGGGGGTTTTTACAACCTATTACAAGACACTGAAACAGACAGGTAGGATAAAACCAGTCTGGCGATTCCTTCCTCGCTCCCTGAGCCAAATGCTCATTCTGTACCTCTGGCTGGTGCGTCCTTTTGCCCAGGACGTATACCATCGGGTTAACCGACCAACATCTTCAAACTTGCCAACGACATATCTATTCACAAGAGATTTCACACTGCGCATGGCAACCCCGCCAGTGGAACATCAGCAACCCGAGCAGGAGGGCGGCCACGACCAGAAGGACGAGGAAGAATCCAAGCACAGGACTCTGGTGGACCCAAATTGCTTGTCTGATAATGATCTTGCATTTGAGTTCCACAAGACCACATTGAAGACGTTTGGGGTGAAGTTTGGGATTCAAGTTTGGAGGCACGCGGCCATTGCGTTCGGTCGACAATTCATCCCAGTCGGCACACAAGCATAGGATGCTAGCAGCTACCACGAGGATGATGCCGACGCCGATTCGATATTCGACCAGCAAGCCGCACACTCGACCAGAACCGCAAATTTAATGTATGCAGTAGAAGCCAAGGATGGGTACCAGGCTTTCCTCAGCGTCAGCGATTCCTGGCACAGCATCTTGGGTGTCGGCAAGTCGACTGGTCCAGCCTCCATCACGTCTTCGATCAGCAACACGCCGGAACAGTGGTCGGCTCTGCAGGTCAAGCGCTTGGACCGCGTTTCCCAGCTCGCCGTCAAGGAAGACGCGCTCCAGACGCTCACAAGGCACAGCGGGATGACGATTCGACCCCATCAACGAGCAACAATCCAGGCCATGTTCAAAAAAGAGACGGACGTCATCTCCGTTGCGGCAACTGGGAGTGGCAAGAGCGAAATCTGGATGTTGGTGACAAAGCTTAATGCCTCTGGGGTGACGATAGTCGTTCCACCGCTCAGGGCTCTCGCCGCGGATATTAAGCAGCGTCTGGAACGGTACAACATCGATGCGCGAATTTGGACTGATGAATTCAGCCATGAGATGGTGTCGAATGTCATTATAGTCCAGCCGGAGAGCATTGCATCTGAAAAGTGGAAGACTTTTGCCGACAAGCTTAAGGGCAGACGAGCTGTCGATCTTGTTGTCATCGACGAAGCCCACCTCATCCTCAGCAAGAATCCAGACTTTCGGCCTTCCATCGACGCAATTGGACACAACACCAAATCTTTGTCGCCTCGCCGTTTGTGGCTCACAGTCACCCTCCCACATAGCGAGCTGTTGAACTTCAAGCACTCGCATGGCATCACCGACTGCAATGTTGTGCGTCAGTCCACCAATCGACCAAACCTTCGCTATAGGTGGATTGGTATATCGTCTCCCGATGACCAGTTGCGCAAGGCCATGGAACTTGTGAGCCCGCTGCAAAATATGAAAAACCACAAAGCAATCGTCTATTTCCGGTCGCTCGCCACACTCGAGCAAGCCTGTGCCATAACAAGATGGCCAGCTTATCACGGCCAACTGACTAAGTTCCAACAGGAAACCAATATTCGGGAATGGAAGAATAGCACGGCAGGAGATGGTGTGATTGCTGCCACAACTGCTCTGGGCCTTGGGGTTGATATTCCAGAAGTGGTTATTGTCATTGTGCTCGGTAAGCCATATTCACTCATTGACTTGGTGCAGCAGTTTGGCCGCGCCGGCCGCAATCCCAATGGCCAGGCAGCCGATGCCATTCTCATTTGCGGGCAGCCCAAATTTCCAATCAGCATCTTCACAGACAAGGAGTGCCGCCGACGCGCCCTCGCCAGCTACCTCGATGGCGAACAAAGAACTGAATGCTTGCCCAACGAGGCCAAGTGCGACAACTGCGCCATCAAGATGGTGCAGCAGATGACGGAGATCCCATTGTTGTCGACAAACCCAGTTGATGCTTCCATGTCCTCCCAAACACCTCGATATCCTCGGGTTTCACCTATATCAAGTACTGCAGTTCCCAGCATAAGCCAGTCACCCACTCTGCAGCCTTTACCCAACAGCACAAAACGGACTAGGCAAGAACATGATCTGGAGGACGCTAGAAGCCCAACCAGACGCCCTCGAGGAAGTGGAAGTCAGTCGAGAGACGCACTCACGACAGACTTTGTTGGACAATACGAAGCAGATATTGCTCAAAAAGAGGCCGCAGAGCAATATTATGCGACAGAACTCGGTCGACTTAATCAAACACTACTAGCACTGCATAATCAAGAAATCTGTCCTCTGTGCTTCATTCTATCCAGGCAGAAAGAACATCACCACCTCGATGCTTGCCAACAACCAATAGCAAGTGAGGTGGTCCAGCTCAATGACGATATGGTCAAGTGGAGGAAGAATACCCAGAGATTTCCGGACTTTTCCTGTTGCTACACCTGTTGGGCTCCACAGGTGTTGTGCAGAAAACGTGTCGATGGCGATAATTGTTCATTTGGGAGGTGCCTACGGGATATAATTACCATCCTATTCATGTTTTGTTGTAGTGAGGTGCGGTATGCAATCACACAACTATCCGGCGAGAATATGTGTTTCAAAGATAGTACTCAGAACCCATTTGGCTCCGTGGAATGTGATAAGTGGCTGGTAAAGAAGCGCAAAATTGGAGGATTTGAGGCCACCAATATGATAGTTGCTCTTGCAGGATTGCTCAACCAGAAACTAAATGGTTGTAATTAATTCTTTACCTTTTAATATAAGGTATGTTCACTATATTAGAAACAAAGAATTGTAATTTTGCTATTAAAAGTCTATTAATATTGCCCATTCTCTTTTATTAGTCTAATACCTTTCTGAGATATATCTAAAAGACCAAGCCAAGATAATTTATCTTTAACACCCATAACCAAATATACAAACAAGTATAGTTATATCTTTTTTTTTTTCATCAATATCCAAGCAGCCAGCTATATCTTGCAATTACTCAGTCTACTTCCAGAGGTTTCATCTTCATTCTTATGTCGTTTGTTATGCCAACCAACCTCAAGGCTTATTCACAGCCTCTTTATATTGCAGTTCATGCGGATTTTTTTCCTCTTCTTCTCGCCCGAAACATCACACACCGCACCCTCAACCATCATCAGGCTTCTGAATCCACCTCTGCTTTATTTGAACCATGGCAAACCTCCCAACATCGAGACCTGGTTTCGATTTGTGCTAGACCGGCACTCACAATAACCTTTACATTGCCCGTCTCCTCCCCCTCGACTGTAAACAGTGCACAAGAAATAAAGTCCAGTAGCCCTACTGATATTGGAACAGCCGCCGCCCCTGGTCCTCGCATCCGACCAAGGACAGTGTCGAGCTTGCATTCAACCTTGATCTAAGAGTCTTTGGACGCCGTGGCCCGACTTGGCATTGGAGTATGGCGAAGCCACGATGCAGGCACCAATGGAGCAGGCGACTTTCATCAACGAATCGAGACACTGCATCTAGAATATCTACAGTCGGATTCAAGAGGATGCGAGCAAGATCCAGTGTGCCCATCAACAACAACCTCCTCTACCGACCAAAGTGAAAGGACTGTCCACTCTAAGCCCAACTCCAAACCCAAATGGCAGAAGGATGATAAAATTACCTGACGCCAGCCTTAAAGCCACGGAACTCGACCTGCAAACGGATTCTACCAACAGACCCTTCTTCCAAGAAACCAGCTCCCCCTTGCGTCCATCGTTAGAATCGTAAGTGCCCCAAGTCGCACTCTACTACATCTGGGGCGGCAGAATATATCGACACGCCAGTGGCAGAGGTGTCCACCTCAGTAATACTTGAGGCTACACTGGGGATGATTGTACTGTGTCTGTTGACGTAATATCCCGGAAGGTTTGGAATATAGTGACGTGAGAAAAAAAAGCCACTCTTAAGCCCAGCTTGTGTATATATTCGAACCCAAAGATCTATCCTCATCTCCGTACGTCCATTCCAAGAGTGATATTATTAGCTATATTGGTTCCACGATGAGAAGATGGACCGTAAGACAGCCCTCAAGTGCATTTGCAGCATACTTCACAATATTAAACTTCACCGCCTAACCAAAAGCCGCATATTGCTGCATATAAAGGGGAGTGTAGGGGGTTCAGCGGCCCGAATTGTCGAGTTGGCGTCAACCTCCAAGAGAACGGCGTGGGAATATATTGGGATGGGCAAGATCTCTCATACCCTATGCTTTGGGTATAATAACCTTCTGGTTGGCTTGATGCTTGGTGAAGAGGATGAGGAGTGGAAAAGAGATGATCCCCCTCTGCGTTTACGATATTACGATTATGGCTGCCAAGACTGTGCTTCTGTTGGCTGGGCAAGTTGATGAATCCAACATCAGGCACATGTGCATCATGGGGAAGGATGTTCTTGAGGTTATTACTTATAAAAGGTCGGTATTACTTGAGTTATTAAACCTTATAAGTAAAAATGACATTGAGCTCCAAGAAGTATCGGCCTCGTATAGCGAAATAAAGTACACCTGGATTGCTACAAAGTTTTAGAGAGCGGGCAGTGAGATTGTCAGAACAATCAGCCGCTCGACTTAAAGTCTGGAATTACCATCTCGCTACACTTGTAGTCATCATTATGTCCGTAGCGTGGGTATCTTTGACAGAGAGTGTAAGCACGGGAGGGAAACTAAGAAGCTCCACCACTAACGCTGCTACAGTCCGCGTCAAGCTCTCAGCCCGACTGGCATAACACTGTTGGGCATCTCCTCGAGTTGACCCAAGAAGCCATGAGTGCTATGAAAAAACTCGGCGTGGATCATGGCAATATAGCAATACTGAGCCAGCGACCCCCGCCGACAAGATCAAATACCGCATCTACAACCTATACAACTTGATTCACGAGAATGTACAAAACGTTCAGGATCCCACACGAGTGCAGTCCCCAGTGACGAAGATGGGAGCGCCAATTGCAGCAAAACCCGCTCTGACTCTGCGGGGGCAAAAGAGGGCCCTGCCGCCAACTCTCACGCCCCGGAACCACGAAGAGCGACCCAAGAGCAGTTTGGCTACGAAGAGGGTTTGTCGGCGGGCCATCCATGGCGGCATCGACTTAGATACAACTCAGATCGAGTCTGGACGGCGGTATGCCGGCGGTATCGGCAATGGTGGATCCAACAAGTCCGGTATTTCTCTACCAATTGGCACCGACGAGAACATATCTTTTTTAGTTCGGATGCCGACTTAACAGAACCGCAACCAAGTCATCCTACCTACCTTAGGTACCAGTCAAGCCGCGGAAGAATAGTCAGCAGGACACAGATGCGCAACTAAAAGTGGGGCCATACCCATCTGTTTTTGGTAGACAACCAGGAAGGCATCATCAAATTGACCCGCAATCTTTCCCGCAAAATGCCCCATAGTTAACTGTATAAGGAAGTGATCTACAGGTACAAGAAAGTGGGTATTCCAAACAGTGGGTTATTGGCACACCTGTCAAACGTCCATAGTGTGAGTTGTGGGGGAGGGTGGGGGGCATTGCCCAGCATCAGACAATAGGAAGTCTGAAATATCGGTTGATACGAGCCCGACGCAGGCTGTACGAAGCATCCAAATCACGCCTTATAACATCCCCCAGGCAGCCTATTAAAACAACCCAAACCCCCCCCCCTTAGGTAGTAGGTAGGTATTAGAATTTTACCGCGCCAACTTGCTGTACCAGATAATTCAGTGCCAACTCGGCACAACTTCGGACACCGGGCTGCCGAAATAGAAACACCACTTCCCCGCATTATTCAAGCACACACACATCTCTCACCTCTTTTTTTTTCCCCCCTTCCCTCTCTTTCCTTCAACTTCAACATCATCCTACCCTCTCTCTCGAATCAGGGATCTCGATTACGATATGTTGTATTGATTGTTACTTTCCCAGTACCATACCATTATTTTCGGGCAGTCTGTCTCTACTTTCCCGCCATCTTTGTTTCTGGGTATCATCGCCCGCCCGCCAAGGTGGCCCCCTCAAACTCTTTTTCGGGTTTCGGTATGCTGCTCCTCCCTCCACTTCCAAGCAGGACTCCAGATACACTTCCCCTTCTCTATCCGATCCCCTTGCCACCTGGTTATCATCCTTCCAGTCACTGTACTGCCAACTGACTTCTTTCTGATAGCGCAGCCGCCAATCTCCCATTTGAAGAAGTAGGCTGGACGCTACAAGCTCAGCCAGCAACCATGGTATATTCTGTCCAGCCTCATCTAATACTTTGCTCTTCTAACGCTTGTTTTTTCAGTCTTCCGACAATCCCAGCACCGGGAACAAGCACTTTAGGCATTCCGCAGAACTTTCCCTATTCTGGTGCAATTTTTGCCACACCGCCGTGATGAAGAATGTCGCATCAGTTGAGATGCATTTATCAACATGTTGGAACATCGTCAATCCTGATGAGGCGACCACTCTCACCGAGCGTCTACCGGAAGATGATATGGAATGTAACCTTAAATCGTTCGCAACACGGCTTCACGACCTCCAACGTGACCCCACGTTTACCATGCTAGAGAAGTCATAGCTACCTGCCACAACCACTGGCTACCGATGTTACCTCTGCCACACGATTTTCCCCGACGACGGAGCGCACCAACGACATCACTCCCAGGAGCACAGGAATGAGCCACCCCATGTGGCTCTGCAGCAGGTCCAAAGTATCAAGCTCACCGACACCTTGAGCATGCTTTTCGCCATTGCCCCAGCCTCCCCTCCCTCGTGCCCCTCACTTGCAGCACTGCTCCAGCGCAGTACCATCTGCGACAACGATAACGGCGTTGCCGAAACAACCACTCATGTCGAGGCGAATGAGCTCATGGAGAGGCTTGGGTTCTCCAGTCATCTCAACACCCTCTCCAGCGACGATGTCCTCGTCTTGCGGGCACCGAGACCGCGTGCCGCGTGGGATACCATTCTGCGTCGCATCCTCCTCGAGGCAAATCGCAACCTTGTCAACTTCCACAATGCGCCCGCCGCCGAGGTTCTCTTCAATGGATTCCAAAACATCAATCTTCCAATAAATGGCTTGCGACCATTGAAGAGAACAAAATCAACGACTGCTGCAATCTATTCATCACCGTTCTGCACTGCGCCATGAACATACAAGACCTGGATGCCAGAACCTTATCCACCAATCCATGGGGTAACAATTTGGAGTCGGCTGGCTGCAGCACCGATGCCAAGCAAGCCGAGTACGCCGTCACTCACAACATCATTGCCATGTTCGAGAACAAGGTCTACGGCCACACATTCGCAGACCCCATCCTCGCAAGCCTGGCCATTCTAGCTGTAAGGAGAGTGCCATAGGCAGGTCAAGCCAGCGAGTAGCATACAACTAGTACCTACCCAAACTTCTTCTCCTCGATCATCAAGACTCTGTGCCTCTTGGTATTTCACTCCAAGGTCCTGCGAGAGGAATCAGCCACACCCGCAATGGTACACGCCAAACTGGCTGCTCAGATGACCAGCCTCGGATGCCACTCTTCCCCAGTTCCCAACCCAACAACTCTGGCATCCATCTGCAACATGCAGGCCAAGCTTTCCATGATCCCCCAGGATGTGAACAGCACCACCCCTTTCGACTGGGTTGATGAAGCTCGGGAGACCCTGCGCTGCGGTGGAGTTACAGAACTTACAGTCAGCTTACGCAACATCCAGTACATGGCATCGACAGCCATTGACAACACGCTGGCCAGCTTGCGGACGTGTCTTCTCCTACCCCCCGGCAATGCCGCCGATAAATGGAGCGAGATTCCAGACCTGCCAACTCACTACTTCGACGACATCTGCCAAGATAGCCATGGGTCTTCATTCCTGGACCATCTCGGCGACAGCGCCTGGGTCGCTGCACACAAAGGTTACCTGCTGCAGCTCGTCGACAGTACGCCAGAAATCAAGTCCCGATGGCTGGACGACAATGGGAAACTCCAACAGCCCCAAGCCGAACGTTACCTACAAGATGTCCAGAGCCTGTTGGCCCACCTGGCCGTAGCCATGTTCATCACCATCGGCCAACTACCTGACGCCGGAGAGCTGCTTGGGCTATGCCTTGACGGCTCTAGCGTGGCCCGATGCAACATGTTCTACGTGCAGGGCCTCATCGCCATCTCCTCGGACTGCCTCAGGAGTCGCAACACCTCTCACAAGCCCTGCTCCGTCTGGCGATTTCTCCCCCCCTCACTCAGCAGAGTCGTGGTCATCTATGCGTGCTTGGTACGGCCGTTTGCGCAGGCCGTCTACTTACATCTGCACAAGGACGACGTCACTGAGCCATCCCCGCTGTTATTTACCGATTTGCTGTGGCAGCACCGCTCGCACGCTCCCCCCGCCCGCATCCTGGAGCAAGACGACGACCAAGGCCGGTTGCCTGCCCAAACCAGTGCGATGCCAGGGCATACTACAGAAACGTTATCCGACAATCTCAGGCAACTATTCAAGGGGATTACGGGTGATGACAACCTTAGAGTGCAAATCTGGAGCCATATTGCCATTCGATTCACCCTTCAGCATATTGCCAATTCTCTCCTATTATATCGTGCATTTGATAATATATCGGGAAATACTTGTGATGATAATGACGATGATGGCAGTGATGTATTCCATCACCAGGCCTCTTACCCGATATATATAGCCGAGGTATTATTCACAACACAGAGCCAGGGGATATTACTATCCAAGATTGAACTGTTCCTGCAGCTGTTGTATATGTGGCATATACTGCTCACCCCGTCGTCGGTGATGATTCAATCTTCTTGGCAATCAGAATATGATCTCGATGCAGCTGAGGTCATGCAGATGAAGCGCTTGAGAGCCAGGAAGGAAAGGCTGCGCAACAATTCGGCGCTGGCCCAGATGATGGGTCTTGACGGTATTCGGATGCACCCTCACCAAGATAGTGCACTGCAGTCTCTCCAGTGCCAGCCTGGTGATACTCTTCTTGTTGCTGCCGCTGGCAGTGGCAAGAGCGAGGTTTGGATGCTGGCTACCAAACTGAACTCCGCCGGCATCACTGTCGCCGTGCTGCCTCTGCCCGCGCTCGTCGAGGACACCCATCGCCGCCTGTTCCAGTACGGCATCAACGCAAGCGTCTGGTCTGAAGGCCACGGTATGCCTTCCCGCCCATGTGTCATTATTCTTCAGCCCGAGGACCTCTCCAAGCAGTCCTGGAAGAATTATATTGCGCCATTCCAGACCCGGCGCCTTGTCGACCTTGTTGTCATCGACGAGACTCACATGGCTCTGGATAATACAGCAAACTTCCGCCCGGCTCTCAAGAATACGGCCAAAAACACCAACAACCTTGCACCGCAGAGACTGCTCATTACAGCCACACTACCTCCTTCGTTAAAGCGAGCCTTTGAGGATGTCTATGGCAAAGTCACCTCCAACATTATTCGCAGTTCAACTAACCGTCCCAATATCCGGTACAGTTGGATTCAGTCTGCCAACGATGACGAGCAGGTGGGTATTGCTGCCAAGATTGTGTTGCAGCTAAAGTGTATGCCGGCCCACAGGGCCATCATCCTCCGATCTCATTTGGTGCCTTTTCGCTTGCATCCTTGATATGCCTTTTTTTTTTTTAAGAATAAGAAGAAGAATCGCCGCACCACTCTCCTGGATCTGGCGCCCTTCGCCTGTTCAAGTGATGAACCTATTTAATTACGTGCTGGTGATATGTTTCTTGACATTGGCAATCTCCTTGATCGACAGGGCTTGGGATTGGAACATTGAAGTTGATGCGAACTTTATCATGCTATAGGGTAGCGTTAGCTTAGCTATTGGAAAGCAAGTCAGCCAGAGTAATCAGTGGCAGAACAAGACGAGCTTCTTGCTGAGCAACTGGTTAGCTTAGGGCCCTACCTTTACAGCTATTTATTTGATCGCCATGTCCTTCCTTTTGTTGTTTGCTACTGTAGATATCATCACTAACTTGTGCGCCTTGCCTTTCCTACATTGCATACCCTGCTATCAATCCTATCCGGGCCGATGCCCAAGGAAGCGGTCAAGATGGTCACGATGTTATTACTGTCGCAACCATCATCTATTCAATGAGTATAAATTGATAAAGCCCAGCTCACGCCAAGGCCGCATACATAACAGGCACATCAACTGTCCCCTCCAAGTTGAATGCTAACCACAGTAGGTCCTGATCTGAAGAAATCATCGGGCTCAGCGCTGTGATGGTGAAGACCCTTTTACCTGAGCCTTCAACCCAAGACCTGCTATTTGACAAAGTTTCTCTTATTCAGCCTCTTGAATATAGTAATGTGATGCCTGATCTTGTGGCAACAGTTTCTGGGGAGGTTGTAATTGAGGCTGGAGAGGTTATTGATGCTGACTGGCCACTGCCTGTCTCTGACGACCACAATAGCATTGCTATGCTGTCATCGCTGCCCAGGAGGCCGACCTCGAGCGACTACCAGAATGCCCGGAGTCCTTCTAGCGTTTAGCGGTACTGATATTTCCTGGAATAACCCCCATAGGCATCTCCTGAATTATGTTGACTGCTGCGCTAACCTTGTAGATGACGATTCCATTGTCCTCTATTACCTCCACTATCGCTATACAAACCTCCTCTGGAGCATCATTTCCCTATATACTATTCCCATTCCCGTCACTTCCTATTCCCTCGCGTAGACAACCTCCATCCTCTCTCCTTATCCTCCAGGGACAAGTTGATTGCTGTCGCTCAGGTCTACAGACGCCGTCTTGCCTCCAACAAATGAACCTGTGCTCCAGCTATCGATTCCAAACATTCTCAACCCAGAGCCGCTGTGAAGAAATCAGTCTCGCGAGTAGTAGTCGTCTCTCAGGTCGACGACGCCCTTCTCTCCGTGGATGTGCTTCTTGGCGCCCCAGAATTCCTCGCGCTCCTTGAGCACCTCCCATCCACACGACTTCATCTCCGGCAGCGCCATCTTGGTCGCCACGTACGCGAACTCGCCCAGGTCCAGCTGGCCCTCGCCGCGCTTCTCGCACTCCATCTTGTCGGCGTCGTACACGCATCGGTTGCCCCAGCGCCCCCCTCCCCCCCCCGAGTCCTCGTCTCTGGACACTCGTCGCGAGGAAGCCCGTCCGATCGGCCAAGGCAGATCAGGCCCATATATATTGCCAACATGACACATTCAGGCCGCAGTCGTCGGCCTATCCTCGCGGCAAGGACGTGGCCGTCGACAGCCTCGGGCTGGGATCAACCCGTGGACGGCAGCGGCCTGTTGGACATCGATGCCATCGAGTCCGCTCTAGTGATTTTCTTTTTTTTTGTGCAGGCTGTCGCGGCATCGTTCGCGGCGTCCCCTAGCTCTAGTGCCGTGGTCGTCCTTGACGGTGATGTGGTTTGGTTGTCAGCTCCGATATGTTGTCGTCGCGGGCGGTGCCGTTCGAGGAGAATTCGATGGTCTCGACATGGGTGCTCGCCTTGGCATCAGTGCCAACAACAGACGCGTGAGTCTTGCAAAGGATGACCCGAATGTGACTGCGAGAGGGCAGATGGGACGACGTGGGCTGCCGACCCATCTGGGGGCTTTCCGTTTGGTTGGCATGGCTATGGAAAATGGCGAAGGAGATGGAGGCGGCTCTCTGCCTAATTGGATACAATGTTTAAAGAGGAAGCACGACACATATCCAAGGGGCGTGCCATCTATTATGCCGTTGAGCGGTGAAGTATAGAGCGTCGGCAGTGGCTTCCGGTGGTATCCGCACCCGGTCGGTGGGAAAACGTCACGTTCGCTGCCGTCCGGGTTGAGCTGGTCGGGCACTCCTTCCAACACACTACGCTGAGGCACGTTGACATTCACGGCCACTGTCTTCGTCAGACCCGACAGACGGGCGAGGTTGTAATCAAATGGTTGCCCACAACAGAAATGCCGGCTGGCGGTCTCATGAAGCCGTTGCCGTCGCAAAAGCGCGAGGTTTACATCAAGCAGCTGAGGCTGTCATGTGAGATGGAGAGGCTGGTCTAAACGGCAAGGAACACTCCCTATTTTCTATAGCATTTCATACAGTACGGAAACAATAAAGATACTCGAAAGGAGCCCTGATGGAGTAGATCACGATGGTGTCGATTTTTCCATTTTTTCTTTCTTCTTTCTTTGCGTCGGACTGCAGAGGCCATCGCGAGGGGTGTGTGTGATATATGAAGGAAGGACAGATGTCTCATCCAGTCTACGACAGGAGACAAAGCAACAACAGCCCGAAGAGAAAGGAAATAGCGTCCCAGGCATATTGCGAACTGCAGGAGGGCAGTTGCCATGGGCAATCATAAGAGACCAATTCAAGCCATCGATGATGACATGATGTTATTGGTCGAGCAGGCCAGGCGCGCCGACTTTTGGGATGCTTAGTCATCAAGATCTACCACTGGGCTCCCACTGGAACGGCGCCCAGGCGCCGCAATAGAATCGGCGCCCGGGCGCCGCGATAGCGTTTTTATGGGTCAATACGTCTTCTATTGGCTAGGCACGTTAACGCGTTCAGTATTATGATTCAGGATCAAATAAGAATACAAGTGTTATAATTATATCGATAATTAAAAAGGGAAATACTATTACGAATATTACGCTACTTGAACCTGCATATCCTCTTTGGCCTATTGCTAAATTTCCCTTATATTACGTTAGGTAGCTTTCTTATTATTATTTCCCATTCAATATGCTACCTGAGCGTCGATATATTTGATTTCTGTAAAGTCCTAATTAATATATACTATTATCTCTTCTTTAGTTCAGTCTCTTATAAGTTTAGATAATCTATAATACTGGCCTATCTACTTGTAATTTAGATACTAAATATATAGCTCTCTTTTATATTATTGGGGTAGTTCTATTGCTTTTTAATAAAGTTAGTTTATTTTAATACTTCTAATAAGCTGTTTTTTATACTAAGTATTTCTTATTATAATATATTATTAATATATAGACTTAGGTATATAATATAGTAAGTTTTATACTGGTAGCTCTAGTAATAATACTAGTAATAGTATAGAGGGCTCTAGTAGATTTTATATTACTATAGTATCTTAAGTCTAACTAATAAATATCTCGTTGGCCTGGCTAATTGAGGGTTCTAGGGGTTTATTAATTAAGTTATCTTATACTTAACTAAATAAGGTATCTTTAGCTTCTTAAGACTAACTAGCTAGGGCTAGGGGTATAGCTAATAGCCCAGCTAAATATAGTATAGAAGATTCCAATAATACCTCTTACTATAAAAGAGGATATGCTTTTAATCTTCTTAAATAACTAATAGTATAATATCTAGAGTATTTTAGTACTTTAGGCTTAACTCTTTTAAATATACTTAACTCCTGCTGGATGCTTAATTATATAATAGTTAATCTATTTTAAATTCCAAACTTAATTTTACTTAGCTTAAGAATTAATTATAGCTATACTCTATTACAGACTAGATACTAATATTAATAGAAGTTATCTATTTAAAGGCCTTAATATTAGCCTTATAATAACTTAATCTTATAAATATAAGGCAGGCTATATAACTAAGTAAAGACCTCTATATAAACTAAGGAAATAGGCAGATTAGTTTTCTCTAATAGCTTTTACTATTCTTTAACCTTTTTTATTATCTTATAAGAGATCCAGCTATATAAAGTACTAAATAGGTTACTATTTAAATACTCTTTTAGCTTTTAAGTATACTATCTTGCTTATATTAACTGCAGTTCTAATAGTTAGTTTTCTACTGTATATTTAATAGATTTCTATATATTAAAGAGATTAAACTTATTTATCTTAAAATATAATTTCAGTAGTATATAAATACCTTTAATATATAAAGTAGCTATATTACTAAAATATATATACTAATCTATTCAAGCTTTAATAAGTTTTTCTTTATATAATTTAAACTAGGTCTTCTTAATATATAAAACTTCTTTAATATAACTTGGAAGATATTTTTTTTTAAAGTCTACTATATATTTATTAAAAATAGCTTTAGTAGGTAATTATATAATAGAATACTAAGAGTTATAGAAATCTACCCAGCTCTTTAATTTAGATTCTTTTTTTATAGATACCTTTATTATAATACCTATAGCTAGATACTCTTATAATATAAAAATTAAAAGATAGTAAGCCAGAACTGCTTTATTTATATACTAAAGGTAAAATAATAATTCTACTAATAAAAAAACTATTACTATTGTATTTATATAGATAAGGTAGCAATCTATTAAGATTATAAATAGAAGCTTAATATTAAAGGCTTTATAAAGAGATTAAAGTTACTCTAAGGCCTAAATATAATCTTTTTTTTACTTACTACTAAGAAATATAAATACTATATAAAAGAATTACTAATAAGTATTAACTCCTACTATATTAAGAAGTAGTATCTAATATTTATTAATCTTATATATATAATTAAGTAGTAAGAAGTTAGAGTAAGCTTGAAGATATTAACTAAAACTAGAATAGATAAATAAAATTACTATAACCTGCTAATTCTTACTAATCTAGATATAGCTTTAGAAACTCTTATAGTTTAGTTAGTTAATAAGAGTATAGATAGAGCTTTAGCTCTTATATATATTATCTTTTACCTTAATAATCTAATTATAGATATCCTTTCTAGTTACTAAGAAATCTGAATTTTACTAGTATAAAAATGTTTAGATATCTCTTAAAAAGATACTAGTAGATATAAGTTCTACTAGAGTTATTTTACCTAAAGTATCTAATTAGCAATATACTAGATAAGCTAATAGATAGTAACTTAGAGGATAATTATACTTTAAAAATTACCTATCTAGCTAATAGTATAAAAACTATATAGCTTTATCTAGTAACTTCTTAGCTAAGATTGAAAACAAGTAGCTTATATCTTAAGTTATTATCTTATACTTAGCTTTTTTTTCTTCTAGAGCTTTAGGCTTCTAAGATTTATTATATATATAAGTAATAATTTTCCAGCTACTAGTTTTTATAGTTAACTTTTGTATAATAAATATATAGCCTCGTATAATAGCCTAAGTATTAATTACTATAACTAGCTTATTGTAAGATTAGTATTCAGCTTCTAGAGGAAGATAATTATAGAAAAAAGATACAGCTTTAAGAAGAGTAAAAGGAGTAGAAGCTATAAGAAACAGCTAAGAGGCACTTGTTATATCTAATTATATTAAGAATAAAGAGAGGATAATTAATAAATTATTACTAAAGAGATATAAGATACTTAACTACATTAAATATATTAAACACATTAAACATATTAATATACCTAGCTAATAGAAGATATATTAACCCATAAAAACGCTATTGCAGCACCTAGGCGCCGATTTTATTGTAGCGCCTAGGCGCCATTTTAGTAGAAGCTCTTTACCGCCCTCAGCTTACATAATAATCTACTATATTCAGACCTGAAAGTGGATGTAATAGAGTGGATTTAGGTATACCTGTTGGCATTGTGGGGCCTATAGTACTTATTTTTGTATAATTGCCTAGTAAATTAAGGTACCAAGACTTAAGTTAGCTAAGGTCAATCACCCCCCCCCCCCCCCCCCCCAGCTAATCTTAATTTATAAACGTTATATAAGAAACTGCCCCTATTAAGGCATTTTTACCAGATTTCTGCTGCTGTTTTTACAAGAGATAATTTTTTAACGATGTCAGCCAACCAGCCAGGCTAACAGCACTACCTCGAAGACTAGCTTTTTTACTATTTTAGAGGCTGGACTTAGTTAGAATATGCTTGTAATATTAGCTCTTAGCTGTGGGACTTTAGCTATAATATTTAATGTTATAGCTTATGTAAATGGGCTTGTAAGAACTATATCCTTAGAAATCGTCCTATTATTATGAGTTTTACCTCTTTAGGTCTCCAGAATGCAGTAAATTATCTATAGCGTAAGCATAAAATACTAGCACTAAAGGGAGAGAAAAAGAATATAGTACAGCTAAAATTCTAAGGTATATTAAAATCAAACTAGCTGATTATTGCCTTTATTTTGAAACTGAATATTAATAAGCCTATAAAATAGAATATTATAAATAGCTTTATTTTACGCTTTAATAAGCAATACTTTTAGCATATACTAGTTAAATTAATTGTTAGTAGTAACTAGTTCTTTTTCTTTACTAAGAACTCTATCCTCCAAGAAATCTTTAACTATTTAAATCCCTTTATTTCAATCTAATATACTAACTTAAGTACTATAGCTATCTAATATAAAATTATTTAAGAGTATAACTGCTATAAGTAGATAGTTATTAAGATATTAAGAAACTCCTCTAGAGTGCTTTATATCTTATTTAATAGCTAGATATCTTAAAATAAGCTTGCTCTTTATAATATTACTTGTTTTTTTAGAGATAAGAAGAATTAGCTATAACATACATGATAAGCAAGTGTACAATACAAGCAAGTGCACAATTTTTCTTCTAACCGCCCTCTTCCCTCTTTTAACTCCATTTTTTCAACCACGCATTATGTCGTCAATAAGCAATGAGGCAAATATCAATCTTGCCCTTCAAGCCCTTCAGAAAGACCCTCAATTAACTCCCTACCGCGCCTCAAAGATCTATAAGGTCTCTCGCCATACTCTACTACGCCGACGCGCCGGCATTACTTCGCGACGCGATACTATGCCCAATTCGCGTAAACTATCTGATCTAGAGGAACAGACTCTTCTTGAGTATATTCTTAACCTAGATTCGCAAGGGTTTCCCCCGCAACTGAGCGGTGTAGAAGAAATGGCCAACCGATTGCTCGCCGACCGCGACGCGTTACCTGTCGGCAAGCGCTGGGCTTCTAACTTCGTCAGGCGACAACCAGAGCTTAAGATGCGTTTTTTTCGTAAATACGACTATCAGAGGGCTAAATGCGAAGATCCAACCATTATTCGCAATTGGTTCCGGCTTGTGGAGAATACAATCGCGAAATATGGTATCGACCTAGCCGATATCTACAACTTTGATGAGACCGGCTTTATGATGGGCATAATCGCAAGCGGAATGGTTGTTACAGGCGCAGAAAGGCGTGGAAACCCGAAATCAGTTCAGCCTGGAAACCGGGAATGGGTCACGGTCATTCAGGCGATTAATGCAGAAGGCTGGGCGATCCAGCCATTTATCGTGGTTGCAGGCCAATATCACCTCGCTAACTGGTACCAAGAAAGCAACCTCCCGGGCGATTGGGCTATTGCAACGACTCAAAATGGCTGGACTGACAATAAGACGGGTCTTGAGTGGCTTAAGCATTTTGATCAGCATACAAAGGATCGATTGATCGGTCGCTATCGTCTTCTAATCCTCGATGGGCACGAAAGTCACCACTCCGTCGACTTTGAGAAATATTGTGAGGAGAATCAGATTATTACGCTTTGTATGCCGCCTCATTCGTCTCACCTACTTCAGCCTCTTGATGTCGGGTGCTTTGGGCCGCTTAAAACAGCCTATGGTCGAGCAATTGAGCAATTGATCAGATGCTCTATAACCCACGTTTCGAAGACCGAGTTCTTCCCAGCCTTCTACGCTGCCCACGCAGCCGCTATGACAAGGAGTAATATTGAAGGAGGTTTTCGAGGAGCTGGACTTGTTCCCCTAAACCCAGAAAATGTCATATCGAAGCTTGATGTGCAGCTACGGACTCCAACACCGGCTGCAGAGGAGGTCGGCCTCCCCGACCCTTGGGTCTTGAAGACCCCAAAGACAGTGCTTGAGGCCAGTTCGCAGTCTGAATATCTTGAAAGACGAATGAGAAGGCATCAGAGCAGCTCTCCAGCATCAATTCTCGAGGCGCTTAAGTTACTTTCAAAGGGAACAAAGGCAATAATGCATCAGAATGCTCTATTGAAAGCTGAGAACCAGATCCTTCGACAGGCAAATGAGACTCTTAGCAAGCGGCGCAGAGCAAAGAAAACCCGCCTATATAAAGGAGGGAAGATGACTTTAGATGAGGGCAGGGGTGAGATAGATCAGAGAGACGTTGATGCACAGGTAGCAGCTGAATCGTTGAGAAGTAGTGGTCGAGGGAGGTCAGCGATACCGAGGGAAAGGCGCTGTGGAACTTGTGGAAAGGCCGGTCATAATGTAAGGACCTGTCAGACTATAATTAAGACCTCTGAGGAAGAGCATAGCGATTAGTTTTAATTGATTGATTGTATTGTTGTGGTTTTATTGAGGTTTGAATCTTAGAGGTTAGGAAAAATTGTGCACTCGCTTGTATTGTGCACTCGCTTATCATATACGTTATAAAATTATAATTAGGATTTTAAAAACTTATTATTACTTTAGCTTAATAATTAGTAGGAAGGTTCTTAATATTCTATATACTTTTAGTATAAGTTTAAAGAAGATTAGCTATTTTATACTTAATAATACTAAAAATAATAATACTATAATAGAGGTTATTAGTGCTAAACTTAGGTTTAATAGCTAACTATACCGAGGATACTATATTAGCTATATAATTAACTTATTAGCTAAGGTGCTCTTATTTAATAAAAAAGCCAGCATATTTAAGTAGTAATTATTAGGTGTAGAAGTATTATCTAATACTAAATATACTTAATAGTATAAAAAAAAACCAGTTAGTAAGTTATATAATATTATAGTTAATATATATATTAGCTATTAGCTAATTTACTTATTTAAAAAGGTCTAGAGGATAAGTAGTTTTTACTAAATCTTATTTATTTTATACTAATTTAATATATCTAATAGAATAAGATTAATTACACTACTACCCTCAAACTCTAATTAAAGAAACTACTTAAGCTAATTGTTAATAATAATATATATTAGCTATTATAACTCTATATAATCTATAGGGCTCTATAGCTAAAAACCTCTATTAAACTCCTACTAATTAAGTATAAAATGTAATAGGAGGATAAAAATCAGTTTAAAAAGACTAGCAGAGTAATATAAGCTAAATTAGTGAAAAAACTATATATCTTCTGAGATAAGAATCAGCTAATAGATAAAAACTAGAAGGTTTTTTACTATTTAAAGGCTATTCTAACTATTTTTAAAACTGTAGTAAAAATACTTAAGAATAATAGATATATCTATAGGCATAAGCAAGGCTAGACTAGCTTCTATAGCAATATCTAGAATATAGTACTTAGCTATAAGTTGCTACTTAATATACTAAAAGAATATAAGCAGCTTGCTACTAACTTTCCTAATTTCAAGTACTTCTATATTAAAATTAACCTTACTTAAAATAAGCTAGATAAATATTATTAGCAGCTAGATAAGATATCTATCTACTATATAACAATAGCACTCTATCCAGCTTATTATTAGAACTAATTTAATAAAACCTGAGCTTATAAGCCTAATTAGGTTAAAAAGGTAAAAAAGATAGTTGCCGACATCTAGCTATCTGATTATACTTATTTCGAGGTTAGATCCAGCAGCAGCAGAGGCAATAATAAGCCACCAGCAAAAAGACCTCAGTTTTTCAACCCCTTCAAGAAGAACAATTATCTGCCAAGCTTAATACCAACCTCTATAGCAGCTATTATTAGTAATAAATACTAAATATAGCAGACGGATTGTAAGGCCAATAACGGCAACATTCATAATCTAATTAGTTACTGGATTACTAAGTAAAGTAGATATCCTCAGTTATTCAGGATAGCCTTAGACTTTCTAATAATCCAACCGATATCAGCCGAGTGTGAGAGGTTATTTTTAGCTGCTGGTAAGATGATCTCGGGGTTGCGAACTGACCTAGATGCTGAGATTATTGCCATTTGTCAGATTTTACGCTCTTAGTACCGTGCTGGCCTTATTAAGAACCTGGATCCATTACTTAAGTCACACGTTAAAAGTAAGCTAGATGCCGGTTATGCGACTCTAAGCGACGACAAGCTAGTGCTTGCTGAGTCAAAATAATTATTAGAGGGCGAAGATAGCACCAGCGAGGTTGACAATTTATTACAGCAGCAACAGGCTAAAGAGTTAGTATCAACCTCTAAAAGTGAGGCTGAATAGGCACCAACGAGGTTGTGAATAGCCTCAAAAATCCACTTATAAATCCACTTATAAATCCACGTGTGTACGTCCATTCCACTCCGGCCGAATATGTATTACATCCACTAGGTAATTGCCTAAAAAATCGTACATCTACTCTACTTGGTCCAAATGTGAGTGGGTGTAGTGGTTCCGAGCCTTGTCCGAGCCCGAGCGCGATGGGCCAAAACAAGACTTAGTATTCTACTGCAACTACTGCAGCAACCCACCATACTCCACTTACGTGGTTGCTCGTGGTCTCCGTGCACGAATCGTATCTTCGTGTTGGATGAGCGGAGTCTGGATCCCAACAGCCGGCGGTTTCTGCTCACCCGCCTGACTCTGACGATGTCGCCTGACTTGGCCAACCAGATGCCGAACATCCCTGGCCTGCGAGTTCTCTGGCCACCCAGACTCCTGATACCTGCAGCACATGGTCATCGCCCGAATACCCGAGGGAAAGGAGGCGGCCAAGGCCGAGACCAAATGTAGAACGAGCTCCGTCTCGCCTCGCTTCGCCCTTCTCTACCTCGTCTCGTGCGACATTACACAGCCTCCATCTTGCAGATCCCGAAAAGCCATTGTGTCCTCCATCCATGCGTTCATATACGCTGCATGCTCCTTCCCTTTCATGCTGCTCGGCCCTTGCCTCATCCATGACGAATCAGGAAGGCGAATGGGCTCAGCAATAGGGGCCGGCGGCCACGGAAGAGGTCTCTCCGAAATGATGCCAGTTCACTGCCCCTGTATTGGTGAATCATGCCTGCTCAGGTAATGTGTTCTTGCTGGTCAGGATAGGTCGGACTCGGTCACTGCTCCATTACGAAAGAAAAGGGAGGGGTGGGGGGGGGCATGCTTCAGCCCGCCGAAGCCAGCCATCCTTGCCCCATCAACTGAACGCCAAGAACGCATCGCCCTCAGTCTGCCTTGGGCATAGACGTAGTCGGCCTTTGCGGCCTTTTCGCGATTGGTCAGCTCCCCGTGGGAGGTCTCACGAGGACCAACAACACAGTTGGGTGCCTGCTGCCTCAGAATGGAGCGCGACAACAAGAGGCTACCATCCCGTCAGATCATCGGTCTCAGGGGGATGGCTTCGACGGCGGACTTCAGGCATCAGTCAGTATACAGCAAAAGGCCATGAGCGAGGAGGGAAGGTTCATACAGGTGTAAAAAATCCTCCAGGCGAGTAACGAAGAGGTCCTTGGAAAGCATTCTTACGATGCAACCGGTCGTTCTGAATCGGTAGGAAAGGGAGAATGAGGCCGATGCCGTCGCCAAGTTGCCCTGGAGCGATGATAGCGGTCCCATGCGACCGAGCAGATGACGCGGCCAGCTTATGGAAATAAAACTCAGGCTAGGGAGGAAATGAGGGAGCGACGGAAGGGGCAGAAGTCGAGAGTACAAGTTCACGAGGGCGGATGGACGTTGGGCGGCAGCGAGAACGCTTATATAGCAACGGGTCACGTGACGTGGCGCCGGTGGCGGGCGGAGAGGGCACTTTGCCCGAACGGCCATGCCGCTAAACCCGGCGGGTGCAGCAGCGACTTCGCGATTGCACGCCGCATCGAGGAGGATTTCGTGAGGTTCGGCCCGCGCGGCGTGCGGGGATCGTCATTTGACTTTTGCTTAATGACCGTGATAAGATATTAGCTGCGCGGCGTCGAGGAGGATTTCGTGAGGTTCGGCCCGTGCCGCGTGAGGGGATCATCATTTGACTTTTGCTTAATAGACCGTGATAAGATGTTAGCGCCGCATCCCAATACCCTAGCTCGAAAGCGTGCTCGTTAGCGGGCTCGTGAGTTGTCCCAATGTAGGCTGATATCTATTATAAGAGCATAGAACAGAGTGTTGATGTCCTCATATATCGGTTGAGGGTATAGCGATAACTAAAGACTTGGATTTGTTAGAGATCACAAGTGTGAGGCGACCAAGTCGGTGGTAAAGGTGTGGAAGAAAGTGAAACATTCCACAGAGATCGTGCCTGTACATAAATAGTAGTTCTCCTACTATTTATTTAGAATGAATCAAGTAACCTGAATCTTCTCATTTCAACAGGATTAGATAGGAGCGAGAGGTGGCCAACTGGCGATACTTATCAATAGAAATATGTCTGAAAAAAGTTCCAATTTGATTTGCCCTAGCTGCTTTATATATTTCTCTTGGCTACCTTGATCTTCCTCAGATGTTCATAATGGCACCAGCGCTGACCTCAATTCAAGTATCAAGTCAAGTATTTCAAGTAAGTCAAGTAAGTTGACGGCCTAATATATTTCAAGTAAGTTCATAATGCCTCAAACTTGATTTACTTGAAATACTATATTTTATGGGTTTTCCTGTGCGACGGTCCTGGGAGTGCCGAGGCCATTCGGGGCTCGTCGGGCCCCAGGTGTAGTGTAATGAATTTGGTGTGGCCCCCAAGCTGATTGCACCAATGATAATCAGGGACGCGGTAGGGGTGGCGCGGATTTATTGTTTTGTTCGCCCGCGTGGTCGAGACATGTCGCACCTGACTCAGAACCCAAGTAGTCCCTTTGGGAGAAGCATCCACGATCCGCGATCCGCCAATGATCCGCTATGGCAGCATAACAGCAGTCGCTAGAAACGCTCCTGGGGATTAGCAGTCAGCGCAAATCACTGAAACAGCAGCTTGACGCTGCGTCCATCAAGGCTGAATCTGGGAGAATGACTCTTGCTGACCTCCCAACGGTCCAGATCGGCTGCAAGAGGTATATACCAGAGGAGTATATTGCCAACAAGAATCGCAAAGGCCGGCGGAGCTGGATTCAAGCCCACGGATTCTTCCTTACGGAAGTTAGCCCTGATTTGCGGACGTTGCAGACCTACTGGGCTTGCTCGAAATGTGATGAACGCGGGAAGAGCTCGTTGTTCGTCGCGACAAACACTATGTCGCCAATTGAACATCTCCGAAGGTATATGGCATCTGTATGAGTCCGATATTTATTCTTTTTTAGCGTCTTACTGGATATAGGTTACATATGATCACTGAGGCGGACGGCAATGCGGACGAAGATTCGTCTCGCGCTGACATTCACCCCCCTTCGAAACGGCGATGCCTGGAGCTTCCTACTGCAAAATCCAATGTTAATAAAGCGAAGGAGCTGACGGTCGGCTGGATCGTTACTGCCAATCTTCCTTTTACGGCGCCGTTGAATCCGTACTTGCGACGAATGCTCGACTTACACGATGTGTTATTGGCGAAAGAGGTGCTGTGGAGCCGGCAGTCGGTGCGTGATACTATGCGGAAATTATTCGAGGTAAAGAAGGGAGTAATATTGAGTCAATTGGAGAAGGCAGTTACAAGGATTAGCTTTAGCTTTGATATGTGGACTTCTCCAAACCGGTATGCTTTCCTTGGCCTCTACGCTCACTATCTCGACGCCTCCTATTAAGTCCAATCGCGACTTCTTGCCCTACGCCGTGTGTGGGGAGCTCATTCCGGAGATAACCAAGCAACGACAATATATAACATCTTCGGCGAGTACGGGATACGAGATCGGGTTGGCGCGGGTGTCTGCGATAATGTCTCGTCCAATGACATATGCTTAGCCAGCCTCTATCGTCAACTTTCTCCTGCGATGGCCGAGGAGGATATTAGAAACCATCGAATACGGTGCTTTGGGCATATTGTCAACCTTGCAGCTCAAGCGTTCCTCTGGGAGAAAGACCCTGACTCGTTTGAACGAGAAGCCTTCACCGAGGCGGCTTTCTAAGTTGAAGAGCGTGAGCTTCGACTTTGGCGGAAACGGGGAGCAGTGGGCAAGCTGCATAACATCGTCCGGTTCGTTAGGGCTTCTCTGCAACGGCGAGAGTTGATGAAATCTCTGGCATGCAACCAGCGCGATGAAGACGGCTATCAACTCTTTGAGGAGGAGCGAGCTGCTATCGACATCGAGCTGATGTAAAATAAGAAAACTAGATAGAATTCGACTTTTCTGATGATCCAGTGTGCCATTTGCAAACGAGAGCACATTGACCATTTCATCGCATATCTCGAAACGAAGGCAGCAGAGCCCCGACAACGTGTGCCTCTCTAAGATCAGCTTTCACCACAGGACTGGCTTCTGTTGGCGGAGATACAGAGTCTACTTACACCACTCTACGAGATCACCATGAGGTGCCAGGGTTGGGCCAAAGAAGGCCGTTACGGCGCCTTGTGGGAAGTGATGATCGGAATGGAATATTTGCTCAACTTCTTCGAGGAGTAAAAACTGATATTCTCGCCACCTGATGGTACTGCAGATGAGCTAAGGAATGCCAGAGCCTCGGCAACCGAGAGTACGGCTTTCTAGTTCATATTCGCTCGTCTTATGCCTATTTTGCTAATAGTTTCTCAGGATGTAGTACTCCGCGAGTTGACTAGGGTCGCGGACGCGAGAAATACTTGCCACAGCACACTCGAGACGAATACACTGGTGCATTTTTGCAAACTGAGAGTCTTGATGATGACCACCGACAATGCATACAAATCTCTATCAATATCTGTTGGTTAAAGCTTGATGAGTATTACAGTCTACTTGGCCAATCGCCACTTTATCCGGCTGCCGTTATTCTGCACCCGCGCTGGAACATGTCTTGGCTTGAGGCGAACTGGACTAGCCACGAGCAACTAGTGTGGCTACGGGACGCTAAGAACAGTGTCCGGGAATTCTTTGAACAACAGTATCCACGTAAGGAGCAGTCCGAGACAGCGAGAACCGTAATAGGAAAAGCGATGCGGCAAGACGAGCCCAGTCAATTCGACCAGTGGATGCAGAGTTACGATCGGTATATGATGGAGGAAGAAGATGAGCTTGGAGTTTATATGAAGCAAGGGCCAGTCCAGCGAGAGAACCTGAACCCCATTCTATGGTGGAAGGATCACCAAGAAGAATATCCACGTCTGAGCAAGTTTGCCCTCGACATCCTGGCAATTCCTGCTATGTCTGTCGATCCTGAGCGGACGTTTAGTGTCACAAAGTTGACAGTAAGCTCGCAAAGGCACAGCTTAAGTCCCGAGATTATAGAGGAAATACAGTACCTACGGAACTGGCTAGGCCATCAAGCAATCACTGTGGGCGAGGTCGTCAGCTTTGGTGGGGACCTGATGGGTTGGGATGGAGGGGAGGCGTGAGAGTACCAATAGCTTCATCCTGGCCTCAGGTCAGCGCTTTCAATTCAAGTATATCAATTCAAATCAAGTTAAGTAAGTTCACGGACGATTTTATTTCAAGTAATCAAGTTACACCCCCGAACTTGACTTACTTGAATTGAAGTCAGCGCTGAATGGCACTCCAGGTGGCAAATGTGGTGATTACAGCTGAGGCGCCGTATCGCACTAGACAGCTGTAGCAGCAACAAAAGCGAAGTGAACACTCCAGCTATTGTGCTAATAGTGGTTTAGTGCTTTTACTGAACGTAACAGGCTGTAGTTTCCATCGTAGATGGAGGAGGGCGTCTTCGAGCCAGCGTTAAAGCTAAGGGTCTGACGACGGACGGGGTTAACATATTCAGCGAAGGTGGAGGCATAGAGAAGTAAGGGTCATCGATCTGTTGAGAAGCTGGCTGAGGTGATAAAGGGCCTCCCTTTAAGAGATCTGGGAAGACCGAACTATTTAGATCTATCGCAAATGGATCTATTACCGAGGGTTACCATATGGTCCTCGTCCAGGCCGGCGAGGGGTGGTTTGAACCATCTAATATAATATTACTTATCCCGCTCTGGCTCGTTGTGCTGATGGCGGACGGACTAGATCTATCCACCACGTCTTCATTTGCGAGAAAAGCCATCTGATACTCAAATCCAGTCAACTGTTCAAAACTATTGTTGAGGGTTTGGCTCAAGGGCATCTCGTTCCAGAATGGCGCAAATGGTGAGGCGTATTCTAAGGCCATAGATTGCGGCGAATTATTGTAATGGAGGACATTGAGGTTTATTGTTGAGTCCGGCTCGCAGAGGAGGCCCTCAAAGTCGAATTCGGCATTGAAGGCAGCCATCGATGGCGCTGTCTGCAGGCCGGTGCTTGGCTCGAGGCCGCCCAAGGTGCGCGTCTTCGGCTTGACCAACCCATGCTGCACCCCTTGCTGTCCCACGGCTGCTGATATACCACTGAAGTCATAATCCAAGCTGTGGATGGGCAAACCGCCCAGACTGGGGTATCGGCTATGGGTATAGATAGGGGGGAGGTCTCGTGCGATAGGGGCATTCGCAGCAGCAATCATCTGCATCATACTGCAGTCAACATAGATGATAGTATTTGCCAGCAGCCTTATAGAAGTAGCCGGCATATTGGATACAGCTGGATTAGGTCCTGCGATGCTATTCTTGCGAGCTCGGCTCTTGTCGGGGAGGACGCTACTGGCAGACTCGCGATGATTTTGGGGATGTGACGATGGGGTTAAGGTCTGGTGCAGCATCTGCTTGTGACGTAGCAGCATATCACCACGGGTGAAGCATCGTGCGCATTTGGAACACTTGAAGGGTTTCTCCTTGGTGTGGGAGCGCTCGTGTCGCTTGAGATTGTACAATCGGGCGAAGGAGCGCTTACAGGTGCCGCAAATGTGCGGACGAGGCTTGTCCGCCTTGGTGTTGGCAGTAATTGCGGATGCTGGAATTGTCAGTATGCAGTGTCGGGGGCCATAAGGAGCAGTACCGGCAACAGTAGGATTGCTTACCAGAGTTATTGGCGGTAGAGGGCGTGCTACCGACGGCCGCATTGGACAAAGGGGGATTGGACATTATGGTTGAAGAGCATGGGACCCTTACCCCAGAGTCGTTTATTCACTGTGGCAGGTGTTGCAAACTCGCGCGAGTTCGCTCGGGAGTCGGGAGGGTTGGAGGCGGCGTGCCGTCGCTGGTCGGCGATGAACGATATCGAGCGAGGTTGGCGGGGAGAATAACGGGCTTATATGTCGATAGGCGTGGGGATGGCGTGGGTGAACGAGCAATAAATAGCACCAGTCAAAACGTATCTTAACTACAGCGCGACGTTATTGTATCTGTATAATAATTTTGCTATCGATAGTTTGCGTATATGCTGGGGTCGAGGCTCCAGTCTGTAGATATGTTCCAGGCTCTTCCCGAAGCAATTAGTGGCTCGTTGCGCCGCGAGTCACGAAGCCTGGGCCCCGATCTCCAAGGCTCCGCATCACGGGGTAAAAGGCTGAGAGACTAAGAAAGAGGCAGAGCTAAGAGGCGTTACGGACTCAGATGGCAGAAGTGCGGCTCAATGCGGCCCAACAGGCGGATGAGACGTGGCTTGGGGCGTGCGATATGGAGAAGTGTGGATGGAGTTCCCCAAATTCTCCTCCAAGCTGACGACCGTGCACGCGAATTCCGGCGCAGCTAACTTTTGGAGTTTGGGGCGGCGCGGGTCACTGTCACGCAATCGCGCTAGAAAGAATAGAAGGCTCGGTGCCTAGTCCGGCCAGCGCCATCACCCCTTGTCCAGCAGCCTAGGTGCGGCTCCGCAGCCCTGATTCATGTCATATGCCGAACCTGTTTCACACTTGACGTTGATGTCCGGATACCCCACCACCTTCATGATTCTCATTGAGTCCACATCTCTAAACGCCCCGCTGGAGGATATACAGATGTAGGATATGCATATATACACCCATAAGCGAGACGGAATGAATTCCGTTCTAAGGTCGGCATGGAGGGATCAACAGAGATATATATAAGAGATAAAAATAGGGCGAATAAGGCGACAGTTTATATTGTAGGAGTTTTAGCGTAAGGATAATAAAAAGAGAATCTGAGGTAACTAAGAATTTCATTAGCCTTATACATATAAATTACTTGATTTTACGTTACGATAACATCTCTGCAGCATCAGGCAGATGGTTAAACATACGGACACTTATATGCAGGAGATTAAGGGCCATAGCGACTGGGTTAACTCAGTGACCTTCTCGCAGGATTTGACTCTTGTGGCGTCGGTGGACGGTACGGATCTGGCGTGCTCCGATGTGGGATAGAATACATCAGGAACTCAAGGGTCATAGCGGCGGGGTCAACTCAGCAGCCTTCTCATACGACTCCGTACCCGTGGCATCCCTTTCAGACGATTGAACGGTACGGATTTTCTTATATATTGGCGCACCGATACGGGCCATGCATGCGCCCCTTAGTCTGGTCGGTGGCCTTCTTATACGACTCGACGCTCGGGGCGTCGGCCTCGATCAAGAGGACGGTACGGATCTGGCGCGCCGACACTGGTGACTGCATGCAGAACGTTGACCTTGAGGCTACATGCTCTCACCTCCAGGCCGACCCAATGGTAAGAGTGGGGGCATAGCCTCGGGGGCAGGCCCTGCTCAGCCGCAACGCCTTTGAACGCCACCTGGGAGGGCCGGGCGGCATCGCCGCCATAGCCTCGGCCACTGTCCTCGCCGATGGACAGGGTGTGAGCGCCAACGACGAATCGTTCTTGCTTGGCTGCGTGGCGTTCTCCCTGCATGATTGAGCGGTTCTGGGTGTCCTGGGATGAGCTTTCAGTTGCCTGACTGCGTTGACGTTGACTCGTTCCAATGTGGCGAACTTACTTTTCTGTTCCACGACGCGTTGCAGGGCAACCGCTCACTACTCAAGGGGCAGAGGGTTGAGTTCTGCATACACGCCATTCCGCGTTGGTCGAAAACCCATCACCCCTGAACACCTGAACAGATGCAGCAGGCAAGAGCACTTGGATGTTCCTCCCCGTCCGTCTGTTTAGTGCACGACGAGGCTTGTATCGTACGCAGACGCAGTTTTTCAGCCGTAATTCGTGCCAAAATAACAACCGAGTCATACTCGACGACCCGGCTACAGCTACTTCGAGGCAGACGGGCTATCGACTAAGCCTACTCAATGCTCCGGAGCCCTCTTCGACGAGGCTCTTCAAGGGCATCTAACGTCTATAAATGGTCGTGACATACCTAAAGTCAGGTCCAGATATTCATATCAGAATCACCTCTTCCTCTATCGTCTCTCATCCTTCTTGGGCTTTTATCTTATCTACTGGCTCTGTTTGCTATTGTCCTTCCTGTAACTGCTCTTCTGGCCGCCCTGACATTCATCCATTATCGTCTCCAACTGGAGTGTTTCCAAGACCCCCAAACCTTTCAAAAAGCATATCGAGCATATTCGTGCCATTTGATCTTCTCGACTCCTATTATTGTTGCCCCCACCCTAATCGGTTTCAGTCTCCAGGTGAGTGATCCCGAGATCTGGAAACGGGCGCGCGGATCGCAGCCCTGAGCATAAAGCTCATCTATGCACGGCGGGGCCGGCTCCAATCCGCGGCAGGCCGTCTCGCTTGGGCCGGCAGCTGACGGCCCCAGGACGCCGGACGGCCCGTACCACTTTGGCTCACACGCTAAGCGCTCGGTGACAGTGCTAGATCGGCTCGATACGAGAATGGCGACGAACAACTCATCCACCGCGGCGGTTCATTACATAGATGCTACGCAGTACGGAGCCCTATTTTTGTTGATTGGAATCGTCCATAGCCCTACACACCCCTTGTTCCCCCCTGGATGCTAGTGCCTATATCACGATCAGCTAACGGCTGGGCCGTGTTTCCAGGTCCAGTGCTGCAAGCAACACCAACTCCACAACCTTAAATGGAACCTCTGTCCCAGAGGACCGGGAATACAGCCTCGGACGTTATCTCGATCCCTCGCGCTACGTCCAACAATCTCACCCCGACACGTACCTCCGGGCACCCCCTGGGTTCGCAGCGTCGTCCAACGGCAGTTCCCGGCGTCAAAACGTCCATCGCATGTCCCAAATCCTGAGCATGGTTGATTCCCAGCTTCATCAACCTCCCTCATCGCGATGACGTCTACATGGGTTATCCCCAACGCCGGACAGCCAGCCACGACTGCAAGTCAGGGGTCCAGGGTTCGTTTGGCATCCTTCTCCTCGACATCTTCCATTCCTTGGCTTCCTCGCCTCCCAGCCCAGCCCGTTTCCACGGGTCGCATGGCCCTGGCTAGCGGGTCCACGGTAGATGATTAATTCCGTCTTGGGTTTCGGAGTCTGTGTTTTGTCCCATGATTCGCTGCCGACGAGGCGCAAGGATGGCAAAGGGCGCTTATGGACCGGACGACGATCACATCCCCTAAACATATTCGATACCTATGGACGCCGTTTTCCCCCCGTGGCTTGGGCGTCCAACAATGCCTCCTCCGTAATAACCCTGTCAAGCGGCGACGGACTTCAGCAAGACGGCTTCGTACCAATATATCCATATCGAAATCGAACTCTCTGACTACAATGGCCTCCAACCCACAATCCTTCACAAAAGGAAAACGACAGAAGGAAAATTCGTCCTCGCGCTCCAGCCGCCCCCGAAACTGGTCTGGTTATCCATTTTCGTCACACGAACTTCATCGAAACCTCCACTTGCCAGTGTGTAGTGACATTCGCGCGGAGACTATCTCCAATCTAGAATAGTGCGCATTCGTTGGTTCTCTTGGCTGCTAGTGCCGCTTGACTAAGCCATGTGCTGTGGTTAGTGTCGTGCAAGGTTGAACAGCCACGGTGGAGAGATCATGGATCATTGAATCAGGAACTGTTATCTTTGGCGGCGAAAAATAAAATTGACTGGGGAAGGCATTTTGGGGGGGGGGGGGGGCGGGTGATCGCACTTATCCTCACCCGTCGTTCAAAGCTGTTGCAGTAGGGCAGTGCTGTTCGATGTTCAGAGAAGGGATCGAACAGCCCCAGTTGTCTTGCATGGAGCAATCATGAATCATTGAGACTGACTACCTATAAGAGGACACCGTACTATCCGATTCGATCTCCTGCACGCTCGGGTATGCTGGATTTTGGTCCTAGCGGATGGTATATTGCTTGGAACTAGAAAACCGAAACGCGCCTGTTGAATGGGGCAGTCGGAGATGCGTACACGGCGCAGGTATCCAGAACCAAAGAGTAACTGAAGTCGACCAGTGGCTACTGTACGGATTAGACCAGCTACTGATGTGACAAAAGTAGGTTTATGCACTGATACATTTCCTTGTCACCGATCAATTCTAGGCCAGTCCCGAAAAAGGTCAGGGAGGGCCTTGTGGAGCTCTGTCACTCTTATCAAGGATGGCGCTGCCAATTGTGAGGTTGCAGGAGTGCAATGTCTAACGCCACTTCTGGAGGTGGCAGACACACATCCGAATGAACCTCCCACAGTGTTCCATCTATCTTGGATGAGCCACAGACCTGCAGTGCATCGCCTCACCGCCCTGTTTAGCAGACTCGCCATAGTATAATACGCCTCGATTACTCACAGCATGTCTAATTAGGTCTAATTCAGCTACTATACAGCCAGACTTGCGTCCACAGCCAACATAGCTAATGGCAGCGCACCGCCTCCGCAGATCTGCGTATGCGAACTGCAGCCTTAGCCAATCTGCGAACCTGAAAACGCCCCCATGTATCAACGCCAATTGCGGCGTAACATGGAATAGGATGCGGAATCAAGCAAACGAGCTACAATCAGCAGTGCCGGAAATGGCTTCCACCGGATGACGATGCTGGGGCTCACGTGTGCCGCGAGTGCCACGCCGGCTTGGAGGCTGCAAAACTGCCCACAGCCTACTCCGTCAACAATATGGACATCGGATGTGAGCATCGGTACCCTGAAGTGCTTGATGACCTCTCTCCCGTTGAAGAGAGGCTGATTGCTCTACAGGCCCCCTTCGGCTACATCACAAAGTTCACCGTTGACAAGAAAACCCCGTCGGGACTCAGTTACCGGAAGCATGTGAAGGGCCATATTGTCGTGTCTCCGAACAAGGTGGAGGATCTTGTTGACACAGTTCTCCCCCACCATCTTCTGGAGACTTTCGAGGACATCACATCCACGTCTCTTGGAGCGGCTCGAGCAAACCTGACCCTGCGGACGTTGGGCACCTTCTTCAAAGTGCGGAAATCTCGTATAAGGATGCAGGCTGAATACAAAAGGTTAGCCAATAGTATATATCAAGGTGCTTTTTAACAGTTAGATGGCTTTCAACCTTTTCCAAGCTACTGCATATCGGATCCCAGCTGCAGGTCTCACCTGCATACCCCTCTCAAGAAGGTAGTAATAAGTCGACGGAGTTTGCCGAGCAGTCCAGGGATACGAATAGTTACATTATTTCGTATTGCAAGCCACAATGACGAATTTTCGAATAAACTTTTCCGGACTTTAAAATCAGGTCAAAGGAGACGTTCTGAATGTAAATACTTCCCAGAGTCTAATGCTCTCACAAGACTTCTTTCAGCCTGCCGAGCCACACGTAAGGTTAAGCTCTCATACCTTCATTGGCATAGCTGCCATGGCATGTGATAAATCTCCGGCACTTGGGAATCCCTGTTCAAAAGCATTTGAGAAATCGGTAAATTCCGAATACTTTCTTCGGCGGTTCTGGTCAGGGTTGAAAGCCACTCTACTCAATCCACTGGCTGCTCGAGTGGAATGGGTAGATCATAATCCACTGAATGTGGAGTGGAGTGGATTCGCGTCCATGCCGTTTACGGAGTCTTCCCGTTTTCAGCCTGAAGGGTAAGGTCGTCGTCGTCACCGGCCCCTCAGGTCCCCGTGGCATGGGTATCGAGGCTGCCCGCGGCTGCGCCGAAATGGGTGCCGACATCGCCATCAGCTACTCATCCCGCAAGGAGGGCGCCGACAAGAATGTCGAGGAGCTGATCCGCGACTACGGTGTCAAGATCAAGGCCTAACCTCTCAACATTGCCGATTACAACGACGTCGAGCGCTTCGTCAATGACGTCATTGGGGACTTTGGGAAGATTGATGGTTTCGTTGCCAAGTAGGTCAAGCATAGGATGGAACACATCGCTCGCTAAATAGGCGAAACAATTGCTCCCGGTTAACCTCGATGCAGTGTGGGTGCCACCGCCAACTCGGGTGTCGTCGACGGTTTGGCTGCGGACTGGGATCATGTTATTCAGGTCGACCTTATCGGCACGGTATACTGCGCCAAAGCAGTCGGCGCGCACTTCAAGAAGCAGGGCCACGGGTCTTTCGTCGTTACCGCATCCATGTCCAGCCATGTTGCAAACTTCCCCCAAGAGTAGACCTCATGCAACGTCGCCAAGGCTGGCTGCATCCACCTAGCCAAGTCTCTCGCCAACGAGTGGCGAGACTTTGCCCGGGTGAACAGCATTTCTCCCGGCTACATCGACACTGGACTCTCTGATTTCATCGATCCCGAGACACAAGAGTTGTGGCGGAGAATGATCCCGATGGGGCGCAACGGAGACGCGAAGGAGCTCAAGGGGGCCTATGTGTATCTCATCAGCGATGCTAGTACATACACCACGGTTGCGGATATTGTGGTTGACGATGGGTATACTGCCCAGTAGATGCATGTTACGTAATTAAGTCAAAGAAGTCTTCGATAAACATCTGTTGGATTGCGTACGGCACATTCAATCCAAGGGATAATGTTCAATAGAGTGTGGATCCAGAATCTGATGATTGTATTGATCTTGAATACTTCCGGCCCCCTCTTTTCTCGAGAGGGGTTTTATGTCATCTCACGCCCCCTCTGACTAAGGTGTTGAATACGCGGTGTGTCTTTAGTGTAGATTAGGGATAGCCATATAAATGTAGATCAATTCTTGATATGTTTGGTTGTTCTTGTTCTTGTTCTTGTTGTTGACTCTCGTCTCCACTAGTGTAGTTGGGCAAAAACCCTCGATCGTCCAGGTCGAAAATAGGTTCAAGAAGGACCCCTTCTTCGAGGGGTGTGAGCTTTCGAGAATTAGGTGAAACATCGCATCGAGCGCGTCAGCCGTGGATGCGGTAGCGTAGGGTTGTTGCAGGCGCGTTATAGATATGTGCAGCCTTCCGGATGGAAAGTTTTGGGGTTTTTTCAATAGCTTGAATAGCTAGGAGTAGCCGAGATTCTTTTGAAGAGGATTCCATTTTTGGTTGTAGTGTGATTTAATGTTGAAGTTGAAGAAGCGTGTTGAGGGTGGAAAGTGCCCTGCTCGCTTGTTTGCGCCGCTCGCTTGTGGACCACGTTAGTTCTAAAGAAAGGAATTATATTTAAGCTGGTTTCTAATTAGAGGTATATGTACTGGCACTCTGGTTAGACATGGTTCTTTAAGAAGTCTTTTTAACAAGCTGGACTTGACGAGGGAAGCTGGTGTATCATAGCTGTCGTTGGAAACAAATTGACCAGAATAGCACAATAATGAAGGGAACTTGATCGGGATGTTGCTTGGTGCTAAGACGCTCTTCAGACTGAAATACTACTCAACTCCCCCTATGCCCTTCACAGATCTGGTCTGCTCTGAAAAGTTCGGTCTGGCCTCCACGCCACGCCAGGGTTGCAATCCACTCCACAAAACCCACTGGCGGAGGCAGTGGAGTGGATGGACCTTAATCCACGCAGCCTATCAGTGTAGTGGATCCATTTGAAGCTATCGTGGAGTGGAATTGACGTAGTGGATGAGTGGATGTGTCCACTACGTCAACGGTCAGCAGCGAGCAGTTATTAAGAGTGAAGTTATTCCCAACGCCCTGGCCTGATTAAGTACCGCCGTTCGTGATAGTATAGCTATTCCCAACCGCTTTCTTTTTGGTGGCGCTCTACCACATTCTCAAGCCATGCTGTTGCCCACTCTTGAAGCTCGTCGTCCGTTATGTGAGCCATCTTGAGGTTGTCCTGCCCCTCTGCTACTGAGATAAAGAAAGGGTCTAAGTCTCGAACAATACCCGCCCTGAGCCATAAACATAAGACCTGACAAGTCCCAATAACCTGTGCATCAAGCAGACTCCGCAGAGGTGTTACCATCCCCCCTGCTGCTGAAAAAGACATTCACACTCAGCGGACATAGGTTGGATCGTGAGGAAATCAAGGGCTATTCGTGACAGGCGTAGATACTTAAATCTTTTCTCGTGCCAATAAGCAAGAGGGTCACAAACCTAAGCATCACCACTCTTATAGTTCGAAATCCAGTGTTGATACTTTTCTTCAAATAGCTTCAGACTGTTGTTACCTTATGTTACTAGTGCTGCGCAGCAGTTCTCTTCAAGCTATTCTTAGAACGGATTGCTGTACGTCTTCTGCCGTTTGGGAGTTGGTTTTTTGTCATTAACAGCTATTTGAAGAAAGCTAGTCTTACGATACTTATAGGGCTATATGTTGTGAACGATTTATTTAGCCTGATGAATCCATTTAGGGTTGTCAACCTACTTACAGTTAAACTACTTCTAGTAGTATGCTAGATAGAGTGTCAGCTCAATATAATAGATAACGTACTTGATAAGCATGCGCCGCATCCAAGTATGCGCCGCACTTTTCCTAACCCTTTAAAATTAAAACTTCAATAAAACCACAACAACATATTCAATCAATTAAAACTAATCGCTATACTCTTCTCCAGAGGTCTCAATTACAGTCTGACAAGTCCTTGCATTATGGCCAGTCTTTCCACAAGTTCCACAGCGCCTTTCCTTCAGTCGCGCCGACCTTCCTTAACCACCACTTTTCGACGATTCAGCCTGTACCTGCATATTGACATCTATTTGATTAATTGCCTCCCTTCCTTCCTCTACAGTCATCTTCCCTTTATTCTATAGGCGGGTTCTTTTTGCTCTACGCTGCTTGCTAAGAGTCTTATTTATTTATCAAAGGATCTAATTCTTAGATTTTAATAATACTATTTAATATATTATTGCCTTTATTCCCTTAAAAAATAACTTAAGTACCTTAAGAATAGATACTGGAGAGCTGCTCTAATACCTTCTTACTTGTCTTTTAAGGTATTCAGACTGCGAACTGGCCTTAAGTACTATCTTTAGAATCTTCAAGACCCAAGAGTCGGGGAGGCCAACCTCCTCTACAGCTGGTATTGGAGTTTATAGCTGTATATTAAGCTTTAATATAACATTTTCTGGGTTTAAGAGAATAAGTCCAGCTTCTTAAAAACCTCCTTTAATATTACTTCTTATTATAGCAGCTATATAGGCAGTATAAAAGGCTGGAAAGAACTCGATCTTTAAAATATAAGTTATAGAGCATCTAATTAATTGCTTAATTTCTCGACTATAAGCTATTTTAAGCGGCCCAAAGCACCCAATATCAAGAAGCTGGAGCAGATAAGATGAATAAGGCGGTATATAAAGCGTAATAATATCATTCTCTTTATAATATTTCTTAAAGTCGATGGAGTAGTAACTTTATACCTATTAAAAATCAAAAGATAATAGCAACTAATTAATCGATTCTTTATATACCGGTTAAAGTACTTAAGCCACTCAAAACCTATCTTATTATCAGTCTAGCTATTTTGAGTCGTTGCAATAGCCCAATTGCCCGGGAGGTTGCTTTCCCGGTACCAGCTGGCGAGGTGATATATTGGCCCGCAACCACGATAAATAGCTAGATTGCCCAGCCTTCCGTATTAATCGCCTGGATAATTATAACTCATTCTCAGTTTCTAAGCTATACTAATTTTGGGTTTCTATACCTTTCTACGCCTATAATAACTATTCTGCTTATAATTATACCTATTATAAAGCCAGTCTTATTAAAGTTATAGATATCAACTAGATTAATACTATATTTTGTAATTATATTCTCTATAAGCTAGAACTAATTATAAATAATAGTTAGATCTTTATATTTAGCCCTTTAATAGTTATATTTATAAAAAAAATATATCTTAAGCTCTAGTTATTGCCTAATAAAGTTAGAAGCCCAGCGCTTGCCAACAGGTAATGCATTGCGGTCAGCAAGCAGTCAATTAGCTATTTCTTCAATACCACGCAGTCGCAGGGGAAATCCTCGCAAATCCAGGTCGAGGATAAATTAAATAATAATCTGTTCCTCTAGATCGGTTAGTCGACGCGAATTGGGAATGGTATTGCGTTGATACTGAATGCCCTTCTATCGGCGACGCAGCCTTTGCTTATCTACTTCGTATATCGATATAGCATATCGGATACTTAGTTTTGGGTTATTTTAAAGAGCTTAAAGGGCAAGAAGGGTTTTAGCTTTATTATCTTGCTAAGGTATATTAAGTTGTTAAGATTTGCTTGATAAAGTAGAAAGTTAGGTGTAGGATGGAAAAGTGCAGCGCTCGCTTGTCTGCGGCGCTCGCTTATCAAGTATGTTATAGCACTACTATACCTTAACCGACTTAAACTAGCAGCTAAATATAGAGTAAAATTACTCAGCATAGACTCTAAGAATATAATAGAGTATTTTAATATATTCTACCAATAAATTAATAGATTTTTATTTGTTGTGGCTTCTATATTTATCTTATAAGTTGTTAACCTCGTCGTCGACTATATGTCTTGCAGCCAATCAGAATTTAGCGGACAAAACAGACCGCATTCGATTTTCGCAGACAGACTAAGCTACTTTAGGAATAGTACAAGTACAAAATGCCCTAGACCTTTTTCAGGATTTATATTACTTTTAAAGCTTATCAGATATCGCTCTATAATAGGACGCCTCTATATATATACAATTAGATTTTACGTCCCTGTTCAAACGCGTATTACATAATAGGACTTTTATTAAGGGGTCGCGCCGGGTTTTATATCTAAGAGGGGCGGCGGACCTCGATAACTTCGGTAACCTCGCCGAAGTTTAAGTTAAGGAAATCGGAGGTATTCGACCACAGCTCATCCAATTATCTTTCCTAACTATCTTTATCACATCATGGACAATCCCCAGTCTAGCACTGGCCCAACGAAACCTAAGCGTGGCCGACCTCGTATATATCCCACACCTGAGGAAAAGACCAATACGGATACAGCGCGGAAACAAGCGAAGCGGCAGGGGGCGGCCTCTATACGACGCGATACAGTATATGCCAGCTTCCTCAACCCGTTTCTCTCTGCCTTGCCTCCACTTCCTATTCAGTTAAGCAGAGGGAATCACCAAGAGTCAGGGGCAGGCGCTGCGTGGGCGAATGTGTTAACTGATATTCATTCTCTGGGCAATCCCACTGGCGTACCAGGACTTGACTATATGGATATCTCGGAATTCCTTCCCCCAGCTAGTCCTCTGCTACTAGAAGAGATAGAAGAGCAAGCTATATTAGATATTGGTATTACTGTAAATGCAATAGATTTTGCAGACGTAGCGGATTCGGTATCTATTCCAAATAATAAGAGTCTTAATCTGAATATTCCCTTTAAGGAGACGTCGGAAACCTCGCTCTAGATACGGAATAACAAGTAAGATCCAGTTAGATGCCTTATATAGGAGTTAATAGAACAACTCACTAAATTTCGAGGATGCTATAATAACTGCTACCAAGAAGCAGAGTGTGAACGATCGGAAGACCCGAATAAACATATCAATCTCGCAATATATCTGGAATTTACACCTAAGCTGGGTCCTAACATCCTTAGCTCTGCAACTATAGCACACTAAAAAGATAACCTAGCTGGAAAGCTCGATACTGCAACTCGAAGAGAGATATTCTGTGGTATCAGCTCCAGAGATGAGATACCTCCTCGTCTTTACTTAAGAGAAGACAATGGAGTTATAAATAATACCAGGGTTTCCTTTGATATAGATAGTATTATAGCCTTCCCAAGTTGCCTTGTAGTTGCCAAGTAGGGCATTTAATAATCTCCTACCCAGATAACTATATCTAATTTTTAATCTGATCTTTACCTCAGTTTAAGGCCGGTTACTTACTTTAATGCAACTAGAATACAATATTAAGTATACTAACCTATCCACCAGATTCCTTACTATACCTTCGGCTATATTATTAGATTGGAGGATATATCTCTATACTTTCTATTTCCCAACCTATATTAAGAGGAGCAGAAATATAGCCGGCTTCAAGATAAAGACTTTTAGCTATAGATAGATGGCATTCTCTTTCCGGCAATATATAAATACTATAGCAGCGCCTATATCCAGTATTATCTATTAAGCTATAATTATAGTTACTATAACTCTACTGCTTATAGAGTAGAAATACTTACTTAGTATATATATCTAGTAGCATAGAAATAACAATTAGTATACTTTCTACTACTAGAGGTACTAGCTGAAGTTTAAGCTAATATCCTCACTACTATTTAAGAACCAGAGTTCTAATAGTTCCAGGATATAACTATCCTCCTTTAAGTAAAGAACCTTAAGGTCCTTATAAAAGATATTATCTAGGAGAAAATAATATCACGCTTTAAGGGGTATTGAGTTAAAGCTATTAACAAGAGCCACATTACGCCAGACTTCTATCTTAATATCGGAAAAGAAACTTACCCTTAATAGGTATTATAAGTTATACCTTGGAGCTAACTGGCAGCTAAGGCTATAAATAATCTAAGAGACAAACAAGCCGAATTGCTGCTATATAGGTAATGCTGCTTAGAGTTATATACCTTCCAGGCCCAGTATAGGTCGGCTAATAAAGCAAGCTAGAAATAAGCCTTTTATCCCTTTAGTATACTTTAAGATACCGGAAGCTTAACTATTAAGACTGGAAAGTATTCTTCATACTATCTTACTGGCCTTCTCTACTCTTAATTCTATCCTAGTATTAAGGAAGTTTTTACAGCAGGGAATATATATCTATTTACAAACACAGCTATTAAGACGCTTACCCTCAATAAGAAGTTAAGAAAGACATAGGAACTTGTTAGAGGTAGTCTTAGCTATCAGCCAGCTGCATTAATTAAGGCATATCTATATATAAAGCTCCAATGCCACTATGCGTTATTGGGATCTATGCAAAAGTCCTTTGGTATCAGAGAAGAGTATTGTGTTTCCAAGGAGCTATTCTACGCAATTAATAGCTAAATGCACTCCCAAGAGCTCCACATTATACACCTTGTTGTATCTACTAATAATAGTTCTCTATACTATAGTTTCACAACCGATACTCTAGTTTAATAGCTACAGTAGAATATCAACAAGTTCTATATCGGGTTCGAGATAGTATATAGCTTTCAGGACCCGCATTTTGTAACTTAAGAGCATACAAGAATCATACTTATATTTCTTCGCTATCTCCAATTCTCTTACTCGGGTGGATTGATATAGAAAGTCGGCGGTTACTGGCAAGATATATAATAGCAACCCGACCTAAGTCAGCTAAACGGACTTCGCCGATATAAAGGTCTCGGGTTTAAACGCATAATGGAGGTATATGGCTATGCTTGGTTTCTTAATAAGATCGACTGGAATACGCTTACTTTCCGGCAACCCTATACGGCCTATATGATGTTTAATAACCTATCCATGCAGACTGTTTATCGCGCTCGGTACCACCAAGTACGAGATGTACGGATTGACTTTATTCGAGTGGATAAGGCTTATCAATGGATGCTCGAGTTTAGTGCCATACCTATATGCCTCGACCTCTTGGAGAATTACCTTCGAGAGCTCTGCTTGTGTGCCTTTCAAAAGGATGTCTTCTTTCATGTTAAGTCAGCTCTAAAGCCAGAGTGTATGGAGGCTGCATTAGCAGGAGACATTCCCCTCTGCTATAATAGTGTTAACAATACCATACTCAAAAATTACCAGCCACTTCAGCTTGCGCAAGGAAATAGGTTGGCAGTGAAGGATATTTATATGTTATTTACTTGGCTTTGGAAATCGAAGGATGACCATTTTAAACGGCAGGGGTGGAATGAGAAGCTATACTGTATGCTATTCCAGCAGAGCTTCCATGCCATCAGGACCGCACGAGGTAAATCTGGCGCACGGAGGTGGCGACAGGAGCTAAAAAGGTTATTTCTTGGAAGCTATTGGATTCTCCCATATCTATATAGCCGGGGATTCATATATAAGGAGAAGGAGGAAAAACAGTTCACATAGTAGCCTAGTTTGCATCAAGGACTTATCAGACACTACGCCAAGTCCCGACAGACTGGAACACTTGCCCATCCACTGCCAGCATCTAATATTGAAAATCATCCTATTAACGGCTGGCAATTAGTAGGTTCTCAGTTTTCCAGGAGCTATATGCTCTATGTTATACAACCCGAACAGGAATTGATTCGAATGCCTGAAAATGAGCTCTATGCCCAGTTGGTTGCTCTTCGGGAGCAAGTATCAGCTGGGCTGCCTCAAAGCCCTTCTATTATACCTATACTGGAATTAGATACCTCTTCCGAGAGTTCTTTTTTTCCAAAGAAATGGTGCTAGATAAGATAAATGAAAGTTGCTAAAACATTTAAGAAATGCGATAAGGTTAATAACTGTATCTGGTTTTTAAAAAAGAGATTAGAGTTATATAAACATCTCTAATATTATTAGCAAAACTAATACAAAAGGCATCAGAACCGCACTACAATCTAACTAGATAGCAACTTGAGTTTAATTTCAGGAAGTGATGAAGCTAAGGCTACTTTAGATGAGGAGGGCCTTGTTGTTATGTGGAAAAAGCAAGTATAAGTAGTGTGTAATATGGAAACTCGAGTCTATAAGCTTATTAAAGAATTTAAATGAAGATATCTATAATAGAAGAAGTCTTATAACTCTATCTTGAGGAAGTTAAATTGCTATTTAGAAAGAGTTGAATAATAGATAAGAAGATAGTAGACCTTATTGAAAACTCTATATAAATTCAAACCGTGCTATTAATAACTAGAGGGTAAACTTATAGAAAACCTAAAGAGGTGAACTTATAGAAGACCTAAAGGGATAAACTTGTAGATATTTTCACTATGAAAATTCCTATAAAGCCAATTTCACAATTAACAACATACAGAAGAGATTATATACAAATAGAATATAGTATCTATTAGAAAATCATAAATAAACTATTAGAAAATTATAAATAAACTCTTTAAAGAGGATATATATATTCCGCCTATAATCTACAGTTAAAAATAGTAACCTAGCAACTCAGTAAAAGTAATATATTAAATAGTAAAATAGAATAATAATATAATTACAGCCCAGTATTTATTATAATTATTATTACTACAGCCCTAGCAATATAAAGCTATTTATTTATATACCCGATGTAACAAGGATACCGAGCCTCACGGCCGACATCCTGTCACATACCCATATCCGGTACAAGGAGGGGTTAGCCCTGCCTTGCCTTGGTACACTAGAATGCTAACCTAGACACGCGGCCCTCTGCAAAACCCAACCGCGCGGCCTACCTCAACGAGCCCGGGGCCAGCCCTCAGGGTTTCGCTGTAGTATCTATATAATCTCGACCTGCCGACTAGAGACTGAAGCAAGGCAAGCTTTAGTCTCTGTCTTAATTGACTACTACCTTACTCTCGCCTGGCTACTTCGTACCTCTTCGTTGACCTCCTTACACCCGAGTACCCATTTATTATATATAAACCATACCAAATAGCCGTTATATCCAATAAGGTAGTCCGTCATATAAAAGCACAGCATATAGCAGATAACAAGACCAAATATATCTATAACATCATTAAGGCCATCCCCGGGATCATCAGTAACCAAGAAGAGTTAAAGCAATAGTCAGTACCGCCCCCAATTACAGCCCCGATATTATAGTTGCTGCCACCTAAGCTAGACGGATTAGGATGTAATAAGTGTCCGTATATGGCCCGTCAGTTGCAACGCATCAAACAGCATTATCGGGTTCATCATAGATGGATAAACCATCGGACACGCAGTCGGCGCACCAAGGAGTCCGCAGCAGCCGACCCGGCGGTGCCATAGAGAACAGGAGTGCAGTATCAGCGGTTTTTCCGGAATCGGGTCGCCAGCAGTTGGTTCGAGGTCGGTCGGAGCATCCCATCAAGCAGCAGAGGGGACAGCCAGAACAACGTCAACCGCAAAGCCGAGTTTATTAAGCGTATTCAGCAAGAAGATAAAGAAGCGTTCGAAAGCGAGGCCAATGCCCGGGTCCAAGATATCAGCGACAAGTGGGGGGCGCAGCGATGGTTGAAACGATGCAGATGGCCTCGGCATTTGGCCAATATCGACAAGATGTGGTTGCGGAAGGAAGTATTGCAGCCGATTGGCGAGAACGAGCCGGTATTGCAGACGATGTGGGAGATTTTCAACTGCATATTGGACAATATATATGTAATCACCAGGCGTTGCAGTCCCGGCACAGCCGAGTTGTTCGAGATGGAGCGGAAAGAGATTCACATCACGCCCAACAAGCCGTTTGAAGGGATTATAGAGCCAGACGCATAGATCCGGTACAAGGGGCATTGACGTACAATGATGTATATTTGGGAGCGATTACAGATATTAGATGGAACGCATGGGGACAGCGACAGCGACAACAGCACAGAGTACAGTACGGACGAAAGTGACGACGAAGATGCCCGTAGCAGCACAAGCGAAGAGAGCCGCAAGCCCGGAAGCCGGCGCGGGAGGAAACGGCCGCCGCACCGCACGACAATACAACAAGACAGGTCGTGGGCCCAGTTTTGCCAAGGAGTTGAGCAGGTTGTGGCCGGGACCGACACCATTGGCCGATATACAGAGTGTCGGTTGGAACGGAGTTGTTTAGACGCCGTCATCCAATTATTCAACCATCCATTAAAGAGCGGGCAGCATTACGAGAGTATCGTCATTAGTGCGTTAGCCGTCATGGGGGTTGAACCCGGACGGCGGATGGATACCGGTTGTGAATTACACCCAAGTATATTCAGCCGTCATCAAGGTAGCCCGGTATTTAGTGTTATACCAGTCCACATTGGAGCGGCAGGATCAGATCGCCCAGTTGCAGCAGGTTGTAGGTAAACGGAGGGCAAAGAAGAAGGCCGACGGGTTGTTCCGCATTATCCGAGGCAAGATGCAGCGGTTCATGACGCGGATATCCGATGACAAGGAAGCAGAGCCGACGCCGATGAATTGGATCATCGATACACGTTCGTACGGGTTGAAGATCCAATTTACGACCCCGGGCGAGGAGACGATCGATTGGCGAGGCGACCAGATTATTCATAAACGCGTGCGATTGGGGATGGGCACGTTATCCGATATGTTGCATAACGTATTGCAGGAGGCGCGGCGTACGTTGGCCGTGTTGACCATGACAGACACCGCCGCAGCCGGGGATGGAGAGGCAGAGCCGGGGCAGAGCGTTGCATAGGTACGGCCGAGCCGTCGAGCAGTTCCGGGAGCAGATATGGATGATTACTCACTTGACGGGCGGACAGGAGACACCTTTGAGTTCAGAGACAAATACCATAAGCTCTAGCCAATTAAAGACTCGATTTACCATAGAGGCCCATGATATTCCTAATTCGGCGATGACCCCCGGTCAAAATCTACGAGCTAAGCGATAACCCCCCGACAAAATATCCGCGGGCTTGATTTAAGCTGCCCCTCTCCTCCACTCAAGCCCTTTATTAAATAAAAGGTTACATAAGTAGAGCGTTGAATTGAATTGACCCCCTCGTGTGGCGGCATAAGACGCGAATTTGCATAAACCTCTGATACACCGATATCCTGGCCTTATTAGTCAGATGACCACAAAACCCCTCCTGAGAAAAGAGGGGGCCGGAGGATCCTACCTAGATCGAGAACAATCATACTTGGGCTCCACATCATTTTGATTCCTATCGGCTTGATCGAATTGATCGTATCGGGTCCAACAAGCAGTTATTCCATATATCTTCGTTATAGGAGAACCCTCGACTACAGCCCGGACTCCCAGCGTTAACTACCTTATAACACCACCTCTCACGTTGTCCTTCGTCTAGTGGCCTCTCATGGCAAGAAAGAAAGCATCTGAGCTTACCTATCCGGGGAGATCGCACCCTACCTTCACCGCCGAAGAAGCCAAAGACCGTGAGCGGCAGCGACAGAGAGATAAGCGTGCGCGTCGAAAGCTCGAAAGAAGCACGAGGCCGGTCCCTCCAGACACAGAAAATGCCAAGAGTGATATTAGCCAGAAAGAGTCCATACTAGGAGATGAATATTACAGTAAGTTTAAGGATTATATTATCTATTTATTCCGACTCCCTATCAGCGAACAAGGTACACTGACATATGCCCGCCTTAATAGACAGACCGTCCGACAAGGCAGCTCTATCTTCCAACCCTCTATCCCCCAATACCGACATCTGGAATGTTAATACGCTGCGCAGAGGACTACAGGATGCTACAGATCCTAGGGAGATCAAGAGCCATTACGCTACTAGCAACGGCTCAGGCCCCGGCGATGCTTGCGCCACCCACTCGTACTCCAGTGAGGAAGATCCACTGAATATTAAGGACGGAGTCGTTCTTGAAGGGGGCGAGTCCGAGACCCTTACCCCTTATATCGACAGACTACATCCAAGCAGCCGCAGCGACCTTTCACCGAGGCCACAGCCCACTACGTACATGCAGCCGCATCCAAAGGGTTCGCCCTCCTCCTCGGCCAGACTGTCTTCTCCAGCCCCACGCCCAGTGACTATATCTCTTTGCACCCTCGCCGTTCCGGACAGCCAGGGCAAATCAAGTGCGAGTATCAGCGCGCAGTCTCCGCGCGGCGACAGTGGCAGTGAAGCACCGGATTCTGGCCGTTCGAGTCCATTGAGCCCCCTCCAAGAAAACTGGCTTCAAGAGCAATCGCTTTTCATTACCGATGACGAAGATAAGGGAGGGAGTTCTTCAGACTGTGGTAGAAGTGACTATACCGCTGACGAGGAAGATGCTCCTTATCGCGAGGACGGCAAGCGACTCCATGCTGAAACTGTCGACAACAGAAAGTATAGCACGGCAGCTGAGTGGGTGCAAGCCCATATGCTAGACGAGCCAGTATGCAACACCTACCTCGACGAGGCCGGGCAAGTAAAGAGAGACGACGGCCTCAGCCTCCAAGAGATGGCCACCTATATTCAAGATCTCGGTGTACCAGATGCCCTAGCAGGCTCGAAACCAACCATCGAGGGCAATCAGCCTTGGGAGGAGGCGCTGAGTGGAGGCGCGGCTCCACCAGTATTGAACATGGCCAAATCTCATCAGCCAGACGAGGAGGTTGCAGCCCAGTTCGACGTCGATGCAGTGCTTGCCGAAGTATCATCGCTCCGAGCATTCCGGGGCTTTCGATTCTCCTACTACCCTCGACCTCAACGAAATCTACAGAAGCCTATTCATATGCGGTTCCACGGCAAGCAACTACACTTATATCGACACATCCATTTTGGAGAGGCTCTTTTCGCGCATGACATCCACATCTACATCGCATTTCCCAGTATGCTACTAATCAATGAGACATTCCTAACAGAAGAACAACATACCCTCTGGATCGACGGTGTTGTCTTGCCATTACTGCGTAGTATATTGCCTCCGACGTCAATGCAGCATTTTCCAGCGACCTGGGCAATTGGTGCTAGCCAAATGCGAGCAAAGCATAATAAACATCGAACTTTGGACATTGGGGGCACCAATCCCATATACTACGCAGTGAATGAGGCCTCGGTGCCAGGTCTATGGGAGGCCATGCTATCGAGGCTTTCAGACCCACGTTTCCACATCTTTCGAGGGATGTTCATTGTTTTCGAGGCGTACGGAACTAAACTCATGTGGACCGACACTTCTTTCTCCACCTTACGCGAAAACGTGCTATCCGCCTTGAATAAGAGTATCGATCGAAGGTATCTTATCCCCGAGAAGACATACTTTAACGTCGGGAAGGAGACTGTCTTAAGGGCCCCTCGAGTTTATTGGTGGAAAACGTGTTGTTTACAGCACTGGCTTGACTCGGCAGATCCTAAAGCTCGTATGGAACGGCATATTCATCCCGTAAGCAGCACTCGAGATGCCGCCTCTGCGAACATGCGCCCACCACAAAAACACTTTCTACAACCTCACGTAGTATATGCCCAGCATTACAATAGCTACAAAGAGCTTTCGGATGCAAGAAAAACCTTCCCCTTTACGAATCGTAACATCGAGAGCATGCTGATCCCCCACAATCTCCTCCAGCTCTGGTCTAAGGCTGGCGGTGCACATTGGCGGACAGCACACATTGATGAGCAGGTTGCCCAAGCAGGAAGGCGTTCGTACTTAAACTCGAAACGGCGTTTAGACCTTACGTTCCGTGGCTCTCGAACCGCAAGTCTAGGGACACGCGAAGAGTACCGGGTCCAGCTGGAAGTATTCGAGATCCTTGACCTGGACACTCAACCCTTCCGCCACACAGAGCCTCGGCCGTACTTTTCCATCCCTACCGCAGAGGCACTGCATTTTCTGCGTTGGGAACTGAACCGTTGGCTTGGAGCGCTGGACTATCTCCTAATGAGCAAAACCTATCTGACACCAGCTTCCAGCGCTATGGGAACTATACTTATAAAGATTATTAAGACTATTAGTAATAATAGTGCTTCTAGTTATATAAGTAACCTACATCGGGGTTCTTATTCCACGAAGCAAGGTATCCAGTGGCTTGGCCTTGGAATCCACCAAACCGTTGAGGAGACCGGGATGACTTGGCTAAGGCATTCTATGTTTGACTGGGAGCAACTACAGTTTCATAAATCTATTAAGAGCCAAATCCGCTTCTTCATACCCGACTCACAGAGGACCTACAAGCAACGTCAACAACAAGTAAAAGCTATTACTAGACTCTATAATAGGATAAGCAATATTGCCAAGAGTCTACAGAAGGACGGCTCGGCAAGCGACAATCATAACCTCAATCGGATTCGGCGAATCTACTTCTTGGCTTTGACCATGGAGATGCTTAACTACGGCAAGAACAAGCAGCCATCGCCTCCACCAAAGGATCTAGAGAGCTACAATTATGGGATCTGTAAGGCTTGGCTTTCTCAATATTACGACGACGACTTCTATATCCCTAGGGATTGGCGGATATGTAACACATGGCGAGAACGCCCAACGTGGGCCCAGCTCATTCAGCAGCTCTTTGACTGGGATGATCAACATCTATATCGGGTTTCTTTCACGCAGCAGCGTTGGGATAGTCTCCAGTACCGCCTAGTAACCCGACATGCGTTCGAGGAACTGTCTCGAGCCTTGGATCTTGATGCTGCAAATGACTGGAGGAGATCACTCGGGACGCATGGATGTCAGTTCTTTTAGATGCTTCCAAAATGTAGCAGCACACGCTTTACAAATCCAACAAAGAGGCCAGACGGAGATGGTATAAGAAAAAATCATATATCTTGGTACTCTGCTAATCACGTCGAGTTGGCGAAATATCGGAAAACACAGGCTCTCCATGCATGGGACTGGGCTAACCAGGGTTTATGGGACTGGCAAGAAGGGTTGGTAGAAGAACATATACCTATCCCCCTCTTTAACAATATCAAAGAGTTTGACTTTAAACCTAAGAAGAGTCATAAAGCTCCGCAGGTCCAGAAGAGTCTAATAAGCAATAATAAGGGAAGTAAGGGCAAGTATGAAGTAGATAAGATTGTTGGAAAACGTGAGCTTAGGTCAAGGTGCATTGAGTATCAGGTGGCATAGGTTGGGTATCCTGATAAGAAGGACTACACCTGGGAGCCAATTTAGCAATTGAAGGCTAATATCCCAAAGATCGTCAAGTCCTACAAGAGAAAACAGAGGGACATTAGAAATAGCCATAAAGCATAATATTATCTAGCTACTAGCTTGATATAACTATACTTAATGGATTTTAAATTCTATCTAACTCTACCTAGAACTTAATAAGAGTTATAAGTTATAAAGGTAGAATACTAAGGATGTTGTTGCATCTAGAGAATGGAAATAACTATATGTGTAAGAAGCTCTTGATTTCTTCCTATCTAATGAGGGTCTTTGTGTCAACGAAGAGAATGATAATAACCTCGGATGACCTCGGACAGCCGAGAGGCTCCGGGTGCCTCGGGGCCTTTAACTTTATCTAGCTATTGACCTGATTGAAAGGAAAACTGGACTGGTGACGAGGCTGACGACGAGGCAGGTGGCGATGGACACCTATGATGATGAAGGAAAAACTTCACTTCCGCAATAGCCGTTGAAATCCGATATCCGGATATGTGACAGATGCTAAGCTATAAAACACATTTAAAGGGAACATTATATCTCTATCTACTTAAGCATGCATATCACCGGGGGGCAACCAGCACGGGCACCCGAGTTATTAGGGGTGCGGATGTGGAATACAATAAACGGGGGGGTGCAGAACATTTTCATCCACGAGGCGATGGTATGTTTTGTGACTATATATCACAAGGGGTTCCGCAAGTCGTCCGAGATCAAGGTAATTCATCGGTTTTTGCCCCGGGAGGTGGGAGAGTTGTTGGTGTGGTATATGTAGTTAGTGTTGCCATTTTGGCAGAACGTGCAGGGAACGATCAAGCAGAAGAGGAGGACGAGTGCGTTTTTATGGGCCGACGAGGTGGTGGGAGAGGATGGAAGAAAGGAGCGGAAGATAAATACGGTGGTGAGCAGTTTTAAGGCGCGGGTTAAGGAGGAGAAGAAGGTGAAGAGAGAGGCAAAGGGCCAGCAGAGAGAAGCAAGGAAGCAGAGGAAAGAAGCAAAGAAGCAGAGGAGGGCGGAGGAGAGCATAAGAATGGGTAGAAGGGGTAGAGCGGCCGGGAGTGAGGAGGGATGGGAGATGGTTAGTGATGAGCGTGAGACGGTGGAGGGTGAAGAAGAGTGGGAAGAGCAAGATGGGCGTGATGGAGACGAGGTGCCAGATATGGAGAGTGAAGACAAAGGGCCAGATGTGGAGGGTGAAGACGAAGGGCCAGACGTGCCCGAGGCAACGCCAAAGCCCGAAGAGGACCAGGAAGAGGAGGCGGCGTTTATGGAGTGGTTTCACGAGCCCAAATGGACAAGTGATCGAGCCCGGCGGGTGTTGCAGCAGTATAGCGCCGAGTATTCCGGGCACGAGTTGAACATTAATCGTTTTAGTACATCAGCGTCGTGGCTATGCGGAAACGGACTAAAGTATCCGAGTGTCATTGCGTGGAGCTTCCCATTCACCGTGAGCGTGCGCTGCTGGCTCTGGCCGGGAATCCAGACGCTTGCAAGCGCCGAGAATGCATCATTGAGAATTCCCTGGGTGATGGGTCCGACAAGGACAAGGATGAACCTCTCTTGACCATGGCTCGTGTCGGGGCCGGGGAACTCGCTCGTGTGCGACAAGGGATATACCTGCATTCGTGTCCTCAGCGACGAGAGGTTTAAAGAGTCCGGTATCATAGATTGGGCATCACCAACTACGCCGACCCTTGCCAAAAAGTCTTCCTTTAGCAGTAGACGGGGCTGATTTGTTATTATGGCATCGAGGAAGGAGCCTTCATGGTTGAGGCCGGCGGCAGAAATCAAGGGCATGAAATCTTCGATATCGGGGGGGGGGGCAGCTTGGCGAAAAGTTGATGCAGGACTGTCATGACGCGGATAAAATCGGTTTTCTGAGCGACGTAGAATATACTTGGCGCTCGTACACTATGAAGCCAGACGTCATACGTGAGATTTGGAGTCTGGCAGGGGCACTGCACCCCGAATGCCTGGCCCCCGGCTGTCGAGCCAGGGCACCGTGCATCATGCTCTCCGGCGAGGTGCTGGTCTACAGACGACCAGCAGAGAGCAACGACGCCAACCTTGGCAACCTCCTCTTGCATGGTAAGGGGGAGAGGAAGGTGTGCCTTGGTTACCAAGGCGTGGAGAGCCCAAAATATCTTCACCATGGCGATCGTCGAGAGGGGCTCACGGAACCCAGGCAAGTGTACCCCGACACCTGTCTGAACGGGATCGTGACAAAAGAACTGGCAGGTGTCCTGCCAGTGTTCGTATAGGTCTGGACGATGTTGCACATCTAGAGAAACAAGATCAGCCAAGGCCACTGCAGACGAGGACTGCCGTGTCCAACATCGGGGGGTTAAGGGAGAGATGCCCGAGTGACAAGGTCCATACCTCTTAAGTCCTTCCATGCTACAACAGGACCGATCTGGGCTGGCCAAAACTCGTTCGGTTGCTGATTCCCATAGAACAGCAACATGAGCTCACGAATCGCGCGTGCCCAGGCGTCAGGGTGGTTGATAGACCATGTATTCGAGCCCACCCGCATTTTATAGTCGTGCACAACCATTTCGACGCTGTCTGTCCCCAAGAGAGAGAGGAGCGTCTCCCAGTGGCAGCATGAGTCCACAAAACCGCCAGAGCCGCCGACAGCCTCGACGATGGTCTCGGTCGGACTCGATCCTTGCATGAGTTCGAAGAGGTGGATTTGCGTGTCGAGTTCGCAACCGTATGGGTGGAATATCTTGAAGTATGCGCCGCCAAGTTCGAAGTTCTGTCGCCGGGGGTCGTTGCATCGGTGCTTCTTGGGGCTGGGCGAATTGCCGAGGAACTCTTCATCAAAGAAGCCGGGTGGGACACGGCGCTTCTGGGCCGGGGTTTTGGACATATGCTTTGGTCAGGAATGCTTATATGGCTGGCAGGGAGGAGTGTCACGGCTAACCATGGAGCGGTTTGTGTTTGGTGTGCGAGGTCTGCAACGCGATCGCGAGAGGAGACGGTCAAAGAAGGTATGGAAGGTGTTGATTGTTGATATGCGGACAAGGAGAGCAGGAGATGTGTCTTCGGTCGAGAGGCTGAAAGGATGAGTCAGCGCGGCTTCAAGTGAATGAGCTTCGAGCGAATGGAGGTTGCGATGTGCAAAGGGAGAGAATCGTGTTGCGGAGAAGAGAGGTGCAGGTGATGCGAGCCTGAGGCGGAGGTGATGACATGATTGAGGCGTGTTGTGCAGGCAGCCGTTGTGAGTGAATGGTCAAAACCCCTTGCGCAAGAAACGTGATAGCTGCGTGGTTGCTTTACCGCAGGCTGCAAAGGGGACCGCAGAGGCTACAGTCTTTAAACTTGTCCAGACGAGCTTCATGTTCAAGATATTCTGACGCTGTCAAATCTCCTCTTTCCGTCTCAAGGAAGCGGCCAGGCTTTTGTATCTTCGTCAGGCAATTGTCGTCACGCCTAGAAGAGTTTCATCTTACGCAGATGCCAGGAAGGCGAGCGATGAATGGGACACGACAGTGATGCAGCTTCTGACTGCCGCATGGCAAGTCGGCCCCAACTCTTCACCTTCAATATCCTTCCTCCCAGATTATGTTACTGAGAAGGTCGAGAAAGGTCTCGTAGTAAGCACGGCCACAACACCCGAAACTCGGCGGCGAGGAGCCACGGCCCCAGCGCACGACTTCTTTTACTTTCAGGATCGCTGGGCTCAAGTGGGAGTGGCTTGGAGTTTTGGTGGTTGCGATTCAGCCCGCGCTATTGATGAAGGAGGCATATCAGCTCCCATGCACATCCCTCCACCCTCTAGCTGCCCTGTTCTGTTACCTAATTCCCATTGCAGAGCTCGAATCCTTGGCAACAGAGTAATTCATTTCGTGACATGCTCGAGGCTGTGTGTGGCGCCGTTGCGAATCTGTTCGGATGGACCCACCTTTTGGCACAGGGCATCGTCTTGTTGACGCAGAGCACGTGACACTCCGGTCAACAGGGCCGCTGTATCTCTGTAATGACTTCTACAGAGACGGAGTTGTGCCTGATGATTTATTCGCTTCTCATTGTATGTTGACTAATGCCGGAAGTGGATGTGGTCATACCGTAACACTGGGTGGTCTTGATGACAAAACAGTGACAGTGGTAGGGCGAGCGTTACTTGCACAGCCGGCTGTGCAGATCTAACGCTGGCCAGTGGTAGGGCTCCCACTGGAACGGCGCCCAGGCGCCGCAATAGAATCGGCGCCCGGGCGCCGCGATAGCGTTTTTATGGGTCAATGCGTCTTCTATTAGCTAGGCACGTCAACGCGTTCAACGCGTTCAACACGTTCAACGTGGTCAAGCACCTTGCATCTCTTTAGTGACAATTCATTAATTATCCCCCCTTCATTCTTAATGCAATCAGGCACGACGAGTGCCTCTCAGCTGTTTCTTATGGCTTCTACTCCTTCTGCTCTTCTTAAAGCTGTGTCTTTTCCCTATGATTATCTTCCTCTAGAAGCTGAATATTAATCTTGCAATAAGCTGGTTATAGCAATTAATACTTGGGCTGTTATATAAGGCTATATGTTTATTATATAAAAGTTAACTATAAAGACTAGCAGCCGGAAAATTATTACTTATATATATGATAAATCTTAGAAGCCTAAGGCTTTAGAAGAAAAGAAAGCTAAGTATAAAATAACAACTCAAGGTACAGGCTGCTCGTTCTCAATCTTAGCTAAGGAGTTACTAGATAAAGCTATATAGTCTTTACACTATCGGCCAGATAGGCAATTCTCAAAGTATAATCATCCTCCAAGTTACTATCTATTAGCTTATCCAGTATATTGCTAATTAGATACTTTAAGTAAAGTAACTCTAGTAGAACTTATATCTGCCGGTATCTCTCTAAGAGATATCTAAATATTTTTATACCAGTAAAATCCAGATTCCTTAGTAACTAGAAAGAATATCTACAATTAAATTGCTAAGATAAAAGATGATATGTATAAGAGCTAAAGCTCTATCTATACTCTTATTAACTAACTGAACTGTAAGGGTTTCTAGAGCTATATCCGGATTAGTAAGAATCAGCAGGTTATAGTAATTTTATTTGCCTATCCTAGTTCTAGTTAATATCTTCAGGCTTACTCTAACCTCTTACTATTTAATTATATATATAAGACTAATAAATATCAGATGCTACTTCTTAATATAGTAGGGGTTGATACTTATTAGTAATTCTTTTATATAGTATTTATATTTCTCAGTAGTAAGTAAGAGGAAGATTATATCTGGGCCTTAGAGTAACTTTAATCTCTTTATAAAGCCTTTAATACCAAGCTTCTATCTATAGTCTTAATAAATTGCTGCCTTGCCTGTATAAATACAGTAGCAATAGTCTTTCTATTAGCAGAATTATTACTTTGCCTTTAGTATATAAATAAAGCAGTTCTAGCTTACTGCCTTCTAATTTTTATATTACAAGAGCATCTAGCTGCAGGCATTATAGTAAAGGTATCTATAAAAAAAGAATCTAAACTGAAGGGCTGAGTAGATTTCTATAACTCTTAGTATTCTATTATACAGTTACCTACTAAAGCTGTTTTTAATAAATATATAGCAGACTTTAAGAAGAAGTATCTTTTAGGTTATATTAAAGAAGTTTTATATATTAAGAAGACTTAGCTTAAACTATATAAAGAAAAACTCATTAAAGCCTAGATGGATCAGTATATATATTTCGGTAATACAGCTACTTTACATATTAAAGATATTTATATGCTACTGAAATTATATTTTAAAATGAATAAGTTTAATCTCTTTGATATATAGAGATTTATTAAATATACAGTAGAAAACTAACTATTAGAACTGCAGTTAATATAAGTAAGATAGTATACTTAAAAGCTAAAAAAGTACTTAAATAGTAACCTATTTAGTGCTTTATACAGCTGGATCTCTTATAAGATAATAAAAAAAATTAAAGAATAGCAGAAGCTATTAGAGAAAACTGATCTATCTATTTCCTCAGTCTATACAGGGGTCTTTACTCAGTTATATAGCCTGCCTTATATTTATAAGATTAAGTTATTATAAGGCTAATATTAAGGCCTTTAGATAGATAACTTCTACTAATACTAGCATCTAGTCTGTAATAGAGTATAGCTACAACTAATTCTTAAGCCAAGTAGAGTTAAGTCTGGAATTTAAAACAGATTAACTATTATACAGTCAAGCACCCAGCAGGAGCTAAGTATATTTAAAAGAATTAAGCCTAAAGCACCAAAATACTCTAGGTGTTATACTATTAGTTATTCAAGGAGATCAAAAGTATGTCCTCTTTTACAGCAAGAGGCACTACTAGAATCTTCTATACTATATTTAGCTGGGCTATCAGCTATACCCCTGGCCCTAGCTGGTTAGTCTCAAGAAGCTAAAGATACCTTATTTAGTTAAGTATAAGATAACTTAGTTAATAAACCTCTAGAACCCTCAATCAGCCAGGCTGACAAGATATTTATCAGTCAGACTTAAAATACTATAATAGTACAAAGTCTACTAGAGCCCTCTATACTATTACCAGTATTATTACCAGAGCCACTAGCATAAAACTTACTATATTATATACCTGAGTTTATATATTAACAATATATTATAATAAGGAATACTTAGTATAAAAAACAGCCTATTAGAAGTATTAAGATAAACTAACTCTATTAAAAGGCAATAAAACTACCCTAATAATATAAAAGAGAGCTATATACTTAGTATCTAGATTATAAGCAGATAGGCTAGTATTATAGATTATCTAGACCTATAAGAGACTGGACTAAGAAAGAGATAATAGTATATATTAATTGGGACTTTACAGAGATTAAATATATTAACACTCAGGTAGCATATCGAATAGGAAATAATAATAAGAAAGCTACCCGACATAATATAAGGGAAATTTAGCAACAGGCCGAAGAGGATATACAGGTTCAAGTAGCATAATATTCGTAATAGTATTTCCCTTTTTAATCATCGACATAATTGTAACACTTATATTCTTATTTGATCCTGAATCATAATACTAAACGCGTTGACGTGCCTAGCCAATGGAAGACGCATTGACCCATAAAAACGCTATCGCGGCGCCCGGGCGCCGATTCTATTGCGGCGCCTGGGCGCCGTTCCAGTGGGAGCCGCGGCAAAGTGGATGTAATAGAGATGGGCCACTTATATGTGGTCCACGTGGATATGCAGTGTAGTTGGTTCGAGCCTTGGGCTCGGATCCTTGAGGTTTTCGAGTGTGTTGCCGCGTGGCATCGGCCGTAGTGATACGTTTGCGCTTTGGAGTTATTGAGGTGGAAGATTCAACGGAGGGTAGGCTCTGGTCATCAGGTACGTCAGAAGCCGTCTCGACTGTTGCGGCTATGGAGGGCTCGCGGTCACTAGGCGTGTGGATGAGGAAGGAGTCCATCGCAAGCAATCAACGGCATAACGGCGTGGATTGAGATGGGTAGCTGGCAAACGGCAGGGCAGAAGGTCCCTAAGTGAATCGGGTAACGAATGACTCTTGATTTCTATCTAAAGGAGCGGAATCGTATGAGACTATATGCTCTGGAATACTACTTCTGCCTGCAAGGCAGCAGCTGTTGCCTACTAGGCAGGATCGTACTGCCTGTTTGCTATAAGTGAGCCACTGGATCTTGACATGAAGTCTGACAATGTCACTCTGAGCGACCTTGATAGTTACCCAGGATCGGAGCGACGGAGACATTGCACAGTAATCCAAGTTGCCCAGACCTAGCTTAAGCAACCGACTCGCCATTCAAGTATCCTCTCTACCCTATGGATCTATCGGGAAGAGAGGCCTTTCAGGACTAGGAGGATGGTCAAGTGTCGTGGCGCCGCCGATTTCCTTACCTGACCATTTTTGACCTCGGAGCCAGGGATGGACATCTTACGAATCTATCGAATCGAACGCCAAGGCTTGGCGTTCGAATCGAATGTGACCCCCGCAGATTCGTATCGAATCGTATGTGCCTCCCGTAGATTCGCATCGAATCGAACGCGCCACAATTCTTGTCCCGTAGATTCGACTTGAATTGAATGTGTCTTCCGTAGATTCGATATCTATCGAATGCCAAGATTCAATCGAACGTAGAACTAATCCCGACGTAAGAGGGGTAGGAGGTGTAGAGGGGGTTTAGAGGACATTACGGCCTCAGGTGAGACGTCGCAGAACATTGTTAATTGTGCAAAAGCAGGTACTAGGCAGATTAAATGTCACTTGTCCCCTTCAGCGACGCAAGTGCGTCAGCCTATTAATCATCACTGAGGCTGAACAGCAGCAGTGAAGGCGTGTAGATTCCAGCTTTACTCTACGATCGAATGCACTGAGCTATCGCCACTATCTCCCTCTGCAGCCGGCTTCTCAATAGTGCCGTCATACGTCCTGCACTGCTAAACGTCCTCTCGCTCTCCACAGACGACGATGGGATGGTGAGTATATCAACCGCTATCGGTGAGGCCAACATAGCGCGTATTCACGCGTATTGTCGACGCGAAAAAAAAAGCCAGGTCGCCAGCTCCGTTGAAATGGCTAAGTCTTGTTCGAATGAAAGAAGCATCCATCAGCAATGCGAAATGATGACCCTTGGTTGGTTCCAACCATTGGTGCTCGAACATTTTCCAGGTATGTGGCGCAACAATAACCCCTACGCTGGCAACCAGTGAAATCCGAGGTTTCGCGCTCAAGTCGCCAGACTCTAACAGACCAGTTCCGTATGTTCCCTGTTCCTCTGGCTCTAAGAGCCCCTATTGGCTTATGTCATCGGCCACAGCCCATAGAGGCGCCAAACGAGAAAAATGGCATCGCTTCTTGTCGCACTGGTCCTTCTCGTTCCATTCTGGCGTCGACTTGGAATGGAGCTCCTGGGCTCGTCGTGTTGCAGATAAGGTGCATGTGACGGGAACGTCCGGAGCGCTGGACCCAGGGTGGGGTCGATACGTAGCTAGGGCGCAGGTCCCCTGTGACAAAGGATGTGCATGAATATTTTGAGTCTGGACAAAGTTGTAGGCTGGTATTGGAGGGCATCACAAATTGAAGATATGAGTTAGACATGAGACTCTAAGCTCGAAATATTCATCTATCGTGCCAAAACTGGCGCTAATAGAAAGCACTCAGCAAGAGAAATTCAGATAGACTAGTTTTGGTTTATATTACTTCCATTCTCCAGAAAATCGGTAACTTATGTCTAGATGATTATAAGTTAGTGAGAGTTAGTTGCTAAGACTGGCCTACCCTATACTGCGGCGGTAGAGGATACCTGAGTACTTACCTAGTCTCCCATAGCTGCCCAAGTACCTCTTAAACAGCACCAGCCCCACCTGGTGGCGATGAGGCTTGCTCTTCAACCTCTTACAAGCATGAAAATAGTCCTTACGGAAATTGGGAAATAGTCTTATCTAGTAGATCACTGTTGAAATTCTACAAAGCAGTTATTTGTAGGTCGCCGTCGAGGATGATTGCTGAAGTTGCAAGGTACCCTACTTTCTATGTAAGTCGCGGGGATTTAGGTGCACTCACTAACAGGAGCCGGTTGACGCGTCAATGTAATCACGCTAACACGAGCCCCTGGCGGATTCCAGCGAACCGCGTCACTCGTTCGACCGAATCGATCGATTTTCGATCGAACAGTTGGAGCCGTTCGATTCGATGGCGAATGAAATGTGCCCCGTTCGATTCGTATGTCGAATGAGATGCGCCACATTCGATTCGAGGTAATCGAATGTCGAATGAGACCCGCCACATTCGATTCGATGCGAATCGAACAGGTCTGTGGCAGATTCGACATCGAATCGAATGCCAAGAAATTCGATTCGGTATTCGTAAGACTTGGCATCGAATGAATCTATCGATTCGATTCCCGTTCGTAAGATGTCCAACCCTGCTCGGAGCAACTTTATCCCGCGTATGATCATACGCACTAGGCCGTATGGTATAGGTGCAAGTTATGGGCAATATATGGGTAATATATGGTTTAACTAAACCATACGCGTATGGTTAGAAAGCCTGGCCTGCACATCATGGCCTTCCTGCCGCCTCCACGTGCTGCCCGGCTTCTCCCTACCATCCGTCTATCCGAGACGAAGGGGGTGCTCGAAAGGAGGCCGCTGCATCTCCGTCTCCATTATCTCTACCAATCAGCCAACTGCTGAGCCAGACCAACGCAGTTGCATGGAGAGAAGACCCTCACTGCCTCGTCACCTAATCTGTTGCCAGGGAGTTGACTCTTTTCATTGGCAAGGCAAAGTCCTCGGCGACTCCAGAGTCAGCCCCGAGACACACCTGTTGTCTACCACATTCCGCAACCACCTACTTAAGATACACTCAGTTGAAGCCGCTGGCTCAGAGCCAAATTCAACTAAGAAAGCGCAAACTAGCCTCATTAAAGAGGCGTTCAATAAAGCTGGCGAGGTTGAGGTTGCTAAGCTTCAAGAAAGAGAGGAGCAAGTGCTTCGGAATGCACTTAATCCAGAGGCTGCAATGGAAGCCTTAGTCCAGCTGGTTACTGTCCGCAATCTTCCATATAATTGCAACACCAGGCCAGAGTTACACGCTCTGCTTATGGCAGCAAACTATACGGCAGAAGAGCTTATCAATACCTCCCACGGCCATGTCCAAAAACTCTGCTCAAACTCATACGCGATCCATAAGGATATTCTTCGAAAAAAGCTGCAATCATCACCTGCTAAGCTTCACCTCTCCGCTGACGTATGGAGCGCACCAAACCATAAAGCTTTCCTTAGAATATGTATGCCATTTATGCAGGAAGGCACGAAAAACCCCTGCCAGCTACTGCTGGCCTTCCCTGAACTTCCTGGCATAGACGGCCTTGGAAGCCACAGCAGATTTGAGCAATGGAAGCTCCTTCAGCCGGTCATTGAGGAGTACGACATCTTACGCCAGCTAGGCTATATTACAGGAGATAACCACGGTTCCAATGACGCGCTCTGTCGTCTATTGAGCCACTTCCTTGAGGGACGAGGCATCGTCTGGAATGCAAAACACGGACGGATTCGTTGCCATGGCCACGTTGTCAACCTTTGCGTCCGAGCCTTTCTTTTCATGGATAGCAAAGAGGCTGTGCTTGAGACTTGCAGGCAAATTGAAGAGATGGACCAAGCTTCATTCAACATGGATATGATGCAGGGTTGGAAGAAGCAAAAGAAGCGTCGCTGGGGTCAACTTGGTCAGCTCGGCAAGTTGTATAATATTGCTATTTATATTAGAGCAAACGATTATAGGTACAACCTCTTTTGGAGGCATACTAGAAAAGTCCTGGGGCTTGACAATAATATATACTGGAACTTATAGTTTCTCCTGTTAGATACCGCTCTTAATAAGGAGGAGTATATCAAGTAGTATCAGGATAAGTACTACGACGTTCTTATAGACGACTACTTAGCACCCTAGGATTGGAAAAACCTCTGCGAGATATAGAACTTCTTATAGCTGTTTTGGAGGATAACTCTTCTTACTGAGGGCTATTGTTTAACGCTTGATTGTATGTTATTTATAATAGATATCTTCCATAAGTACTACTAGCAACTTTTTAATAAATGTAAGATGAACCAACAGCTACTCGGTCTAGTGCTGACAAGCTGGTATATCTTTGACAAATACTACCAGTTCTCTAATGAGAGCCCGGCATATAGTGCAGCGCTTAGTCTCTATCCATCCCGAAAAAAGGCTTATATATAGAAAAATTAGCCAAAGTTATGGCATAAGAAGATCTTTACAGGAGTGAAGAAGTTGCGGGAAGACGAATACAAGAACATATCAACCGTTATACTACTCCTTCCATTATTCCGGCACTGGAACTGGATGAGTATGACCTGCTTGCACAGGAGCTTGATGTCATAGGCACAGAGCCCGACGTTGACGAATATGAAACCTACACCTCCCAGTCACCCATTCCAATCGACTGCTCCCCCTTTGCCTGGTGGCTCCGCGATGAGCAGAAGGAGCGCATTCCTCTATTATTAAAGATAGAATAGACATTCTCTTAATACCCGCCATATCTGCTGACCCTGAGCGTATATTCTCTGGAGCAAGGTGTACAATTTCATGGGATCGAATGCTCTTGAAGCATTGACAATTGAAAAGGGGGAGTGCTTAAAAAGTTGGATTTGCGGCGGCATAACGGAAGGGCTACAAGTAGACGAGGTCGAACAATACGAGTACATGGCAAAGGAGGGAAGCACCAGCGCTCTAGAGGAAGATACGGGCCCTTGACGTCATTCGCCGTATTGGCAATATATGGTTTAGTTTGCCATACGAGAATAAATCATACACCATAAACCATATAGGTTAGTATGGCGTGTGGCGTATGGTTAGGGAGCCTGCTTAAAAGTATTCGATCCTATAGTTCCATTATATATAAGGCTTCCACCACCTGGTGACTATCCTGGCTTGGTACCTGCAGCGTGCTGACCTGAATCTACATATTGCCCTGACCGTCATGTCATAGTGGGGCTCAATATGCGATCCGGTCTCCAAGTACAGTGGCATGTGTTGTAGGATCTCGTCAGTTCAGCCCGAAGGGAGTTCGACTGGCGGGCCTGCATGAGGCGGAACAGTCTGAGGTCGGGACTGGAAAGGTGGTGGACTTTGAGAGTACTGATGTGAACTATTGGAGAATTGCGGTGGGTGATAATGGGAGTAAGACTGGGTTATGGGCCGATGGGATCCATCGGCTATCTTCCGTCGTCGATGTCGTCGGATGAGATAGAAGGCACAAACAAATACGGCATTGAGAACAACAAACCCGCCCACGGCAATGCCTGCGATGGCTCCGATTGACAATCCTTGCTTGGGACCAGAATCCTCCCCTGGAATGGCCCGTGTCGGTTTCCTCGAAGCGGCCGATGCCTTACGTGTCATTAGGGCTTGGAGATCCTGGTGGTCGAAGCCGTCCGTCGGGGCCGTCTTGCTCGCCCCACCCTCCGCCGAGCCGCCAACGACCGAGATAATGTCTGTTGGAACAACGTAGTGCGTCTTGGAAGGATCATATAAGCTCCAAGGCGAGTTATAACTGTTCCTCTTGCCCATGTCGAGGTTATGCAGACCCCACTGGTTTGGGGAGTCACAGTCGTTGTTCAATGGGAAGAAACTACCGTGGATGAGCATCTGGGCCTTGTTGACGAGATTGCAGCTCAAATTATGATGTGGGAAGTCACCCGTTTTGTTGGAATCCGTAGGGTATATTCGAATCCATGTAAAGGTAGGAATTATTAGGACGTAGATGTCGTCGAATCCCGCGTTTCCCTCCGCCTCGCCAGCGCCGCCATAGAGGTAGCTGTAAGATATTAGTGTTCCTGTCCCGGCAAGCTCTGGTCCGAGAGACTTACATATTATAGGATGACTGGTCATCTGGCCAAGTCACTCCTGTGCAGAACTGTCTTTGCGGCTTTGGAATATGCCCAGTCGCGTTTTGGATATAGGACTTTCCGCTCAAGATGTTGTACATCATAATCTCCTCTATTGGCTGTCCCTTTTATGTACTATTGCCAACGTCGCGAATGCCGCCAAAATAGATAATCATGCCTCTATTGCCGGCAGGGATATATACCATCACACCCTCTGCCCGGCCTACTTCGTCTAGATTAGTGGTATTAGTCTACGAGTTCGAGTCTATGTCATACTTAAGCAAATACGAGGTCAGTATTCCAGGTCCACTCCCCCAACTCGCATCAGTAGTATTATTCATCTATCCACCATAGTAATATCCTTCTCCTCAACTTGAAATCAAGAGACCAGCGCCATAGCTCAGACTGTCAATATCGGGAGAACCAGGCGATCCATGGTTAACCCAGTAGTCGTTGATAATATCATATAAATACAGAGAGAATGGCCATGGGGACTCATCGTAGAATTCGCCGCCAAAGAGGTAGATGCGTTTGTTGATATCATCGGGCCACAAGATAGCACCATTGACGTTGGGGATACTCGAATTTTTGCTCAAATTGGCAGACGGGGGGGGCATGCCCGAGCTCGCGTTCTGGCTTAAGTCATGGTAGACGAAGTAGGGATCTGGCTGGGCATGTCAGCTTGGGCAGCTCTTAAGAGTGTATAAGCTCCATCCGCCGTCTATAAATTGCAGCCCTCGATCATATCCGCCAATCATCCAATTCCATAAGGTAAAGAGAAGAGAATTGAGGTTTACGTACTTGTATAGTTCTCTGGTGGTTGTGACGACGGGCTCCAGGTGACCAACCCGCCATCGATGTAGAGCTTATTGTCAACCACGGCAGATTGGTGACCCCATCGCCGACAAAAGTTGCTTATGGGGTCTCGTTGCTGGACTGTAATGCCGATATAGCAGGCCAGTAAAACCAGGATCACCCAAAGCTCGCGATGTTGATTCGTCTGAGACAAGGAGGTCCACATCATGGCTCACAACGGCGGTGCATGCACGCCGTCCCAGCCACTCATCGACTACACGACGCGACGAGGACGAAGACGAAAAGGCGAAGCAGGGTATTTATCATCGTTTGCAGAGTCTCCGGGCTAAAAAGAGCAAAAAGGAGAAAAAGAACACGTACTGGTAGTTGAGGTGGCTGAGGCAGGACGGAACCTGAAGCTGAAAATAGCCTGCGTTCCAGACTGACGACTCACAACGCCCTCCCCGACGATACAGTTGATCGATCCACAGCGTGTAGGCTGTACTGCTAGTCTCTTCTCTCTTCTCTGGCGGCAGCGCCAGTCCCTCAGCCCGCATGCTGCCCGCCATTGGGCGTTGGGCGGCCCCCGTGTTCCTGCTCAGGGCTGCGAAATGAGCCCGTCAGAAGCCAGTCATCCGTGTGATGGGACGGCGACGAGTAGCACGTATCTATCCTATTGGTTGCATGGAGCTGCAGAACTAGTGAACCGGCGCGGGACATGATTCGCGCCAGCTCGTGACCAGGCTTGCGTTTCAGAGCATTGGGTCAAGAGCAAAGAGGCTAGGGTACAAGACCTTGACGGCAAAATTAAGTGCTACCGTATCACTCAGATCGGTGAAGCGCGACTTGGCTCCTCGGGACTTTCCGAGATTGTGCGGGAGCGAGAATCCCGAACACGACAGACCTGCAAGGCAACATCCAGTCATATTTGCCGTGACTGATATGGGTGTCAGCAGTAATGCTAACCCGAAACTTAACCTTGTACCGAAAGACCTGACTAAGATTATGGCATACCAGCTGCTCGTACGGCTGTCTGCTTGCCGAACGCTTGCTGATGCCTCCCGTAACGCTCACCTCTCCGTATTAGCTGACTTCTCAGCTGTATTACCCACCAGAAGTTGTCATGTGGTAAGTGATGCCAAGCTGCCAAGTGGCCACAGGAGACGCATTAGGAGGTTTATATATGATTCAACCTGCTGAACCCGACGTCGCGCAACTACATCCCGTCCATTAGCGAGAACAGTAGCCGAGGCTATAGCGATGATGCCGCCCGGCCCTCCCAGGTGGCGTTCAAGGGCGTTGCGGCTGAGCAGGGCCTGCCCCCGAGGCTATGCCTCCACTCTTACTATTAGGCCGACCTGGAGGTGAGAGTATGTAGCCTCAAGGTCAACGTTCTGCATGTAGTCATCAGTGATCAGCGCGCCAGATCCATACCGTCCCATTAATCGAGGCCGACGCCATAAATATCGAGTCATACAAGAAGGCCACCGACCCTGCCCAGGAGCGCATGCATTGCCTGTATCGGTGCGCCAATATATGAGAAAATCCATATTGTCCAATCATCTGAAGGGGATGCTATAAGCACGGAGTTGTATGAGAAGGCCGCTGAGTTGACCCCGCCGCTATGACTCTTGAGTTCCTGTTGTATTCCATCCCCCATATCGTAACACGCCAGATCCGTACCGTCCACTGACGCCACAGAGTCAAGTCCTGCGAGAAGGTCAGTGAGTTAACCCAGTCACTATAGCCCTTAATCTCCTGTATACAATTGCCCGTATGTTTAACCATCTGCCGGATGCTGCAGAGATACTATGGCAACAGGAAATCAAGTAATTCACATATATAAGGCCAATGAAATGCTTAGAAAAGCCTCAGGAGGCAACTTCCCGCATGGATTGAAAAACCAGATTTGGGTCATAGTAATATTTTGTTTCCCCTATTAAACTGCTGAATTAAACCTAGCACTCTCCACACCTTACCTCAGATTCTCTTTTTATAATCCTTACGCTAAAACTCCCACAATACGAACCATCGCCTTATTTACCCTATTTTTATCTCTGGCACATGTCTCTGTTGATCCCCACATGCCGAACTTGAAATGGAATTTGTTCGGTGTCGCTTATGGGTGTGTGTATGCACATTCCTGTAGCTGCACATCCTCCAACGGGGCGTTTAGAGACGTGGACTGCATGAGAATCATAAAGGTGGTGGGGTATCCGGACAACAACGTCAAGTGCGAAACAGGGTGGAAGTGATTAATATCGAAGGGGGCGTGTCAATGTTGAGACCGTATGACTAAGGTGGTCCGATCTGCTGTGGCTGGGATGTGGATACTATGTAGTGAGCTGTGCTCCTCACCCAGAGATGTAACTTACACCTTTCAATATCACCTGTAGTTAACCTTTTCGTTTCATCAGTCAACGATACACAGCATAAGGTTCGTTGTGGCGGGTCGAATTGAGGGGCCAGACCGATAAAATTCGGCACGTGACATGAATCAGGGCGGCGGAGCCGCGCCAGACTAGGCACCGAGCCTTCTATCCTTTTTAGTGCTGATCCCTGCGCGACAGTGACTCGCGCCGCCCCAAACTCCAAAAGTTGCTGCGCCGGAATTCGCATGCATGGTCATCGGCTTGGAGGAGAATTTGCGGGATGTGGGGAACTCCTTCCACCCCGTTGATATTCCCGGCATTGGTACACTGCCACCCAAGATATCCGAGCCATCCGTTAAGCTGAATTGCCGAGCCTCGCGTAGGGGACGGCTGTTCTCAGCATGTTCGGCAGCCCTCCCCACCTGACGATCTGCAATGCTCTCATTCAGTGGGTCTCGGGATGATTCCATCCATCCAGTGCCGATTCCGTACTCCATTAAACGAGGTCCATCCTGGGGATCGACTGTCTAAACTTAGGGAACCTTGAGGCATTGCCAGGCACGTCAAAGGAACCCTAGCGGGAACCTAAGCGGGATTCCACCCAAGTATAATCACTATCAAGAGTGCCTTTTTACCCAACTCTGAATGGCTGGATAAGAGTTTTCAGGACTTGGAAATGTTATGCTGATCACAGCTTGAATATCTCCACAGCTGCTATGGGAGGGTCCTAAGCATTGCATTATCGCGACTTGTACCCGGATATGGCGTAAAGAGTATAGCTACGTCAGATGAGCCCTGGCACTGCTAAAGGGATACTGCAAATAGTAAACACCACACAATGAGCTTATCTTGGTCTGAGCTGGTTGCAACCCCCTGTGTCTTATCCACTCCGCCGCCGCCACGCACATTTTGGGTGGCCCGTCCCAGGTGAATAAGCCACGCTCACCCCCGACCAGGGGTATTTTATATTTATATCGTAAAAGACGACTCTAACGATCTGAGCTGCGACACTCCAATCAATGCCAGCTGCCAGTGTCGCGCAGCTTAACGTAATAGGCGACAAGGACCAGGGTGACTAGATACGATGCGGAGGGCTGCTGTATAATAGATGAGAGTGCCTGAAAGACCACGGCTAATGCCAAAGCCATTCAGAGGAGGAGTTGACGGGAAACCAGCGCCTTGCGTCTCTAAACGGGAATGAGATGCTACATAACGAATACAGGTTGCCACACTGAAGATAGGCAGCTATTATAATTCCTTGAACTAACGGAGGAGGGGGCGTTCCCACTTGCGCCCGGGAACAGCTGTTCCGATGCGGGTAATCTGCCTTTAAAGTTTGAGATACCGTATGGGCGAAAGGAGAAAAAAACCTGTGGCGTTGGTGGTGTTGGTGGTGGTGGTGATAGAAGTGCATGGTTAGACTGCAGGTGAGATGTTGGTCGGTGGCCGCCTGAGGCTCAGGCGACCAACAATCGACTCGTGGCCGCACACTAGACGAGCTACGATGGAGACGAGTGGGATTAAGGTGTAGGCCTATGGAAGCCGGAGTAAGCAGCACTGGCCTAATGGTACGTCAGAGTTAGCGGCGCACCAGATTGGTCCGCTGGAAAGAACATGATATCTGACGTTATGCTGTGCAGAAGCGGTTGAATAATGGGATCTGGAAGAGGATATATATTGAATAGGCACGCTCCGGCAGCCTTGCGTCATCCCAGTTGCTCGACATACTCCTGCCATGGCTGCTAATCCGCCGAAGCGACTAGGGCAACCGAAACTGCGAACTAGCTGCGATCAATGCGGTGCGGCCAAGGTGAAATACGACCGTGGCCAGCCCGAGTGCGGACGATGTGTCTCTCACGGCAGGGCATGCGTCTATGGGGTTTCACGGAAAATGGGCAAGCGGCCGCGAGTGAAACTTCAACCAAGCTTATATCGGACCCCGGGCGATCAAGCCGGAGCCCACGCCGGAGCCGGAGCCGGCGTTGCAGATATGCGCAAGCTCGATAGTAGTAGTTGCAGCGATGGTATAATTGTAACGCTCGATCCGCTCTCCAATATTACTGACGTAATCACAGCCTGGGATGCCACGGATGAGAATACCAACTGCATAGGCCTGGATGCATTGGACGGCTTATTCAAGAACCTGAACGCATTAGATGGCTTGTTCAACGACATAAACGGCCAACTTATACCCAATTCCCCTTCTCTCCATTTTGGTGAAATAGCCTTTACAGATCATTTCAACAACCACTTATCTCCTAACCTGCAACCCGGGCCATTTCTCACCCCGGAATCGACTGACTGGAGGAGTTACCTACTAACAGAGGCTTCCACGACCCAGCCCACTGCATATCACTCCCCATCCGACGCCAATTCACACTCAGACAGAACTTTAATGCCGCCTGCAGGCATTAGCGGCCACGACTGTCCTCGGGAAGCATACGATATCCTACGAAACCTATCTTTCCCCAATCCCGACAAAATTTACTCTACCCCGTCATTGGGAACAACACCAGCCTCGGCAACAAGCGGCGTTGGCAATTAAGTACCCTTGGACTACATACTACGCCTCAACTCCGAGGCCAGCAAGCGGCTCGGTCCTCTTTTAACCTGCTCTTATGCTTGGTCGCTGCATCTTGCGTTTCTATATACATCAATCATATCCCGGGTCTTACTATGGTACCAGCAAGCGGCTGGCTACACGCAGAGCGCTACATAGAGCCATGCCACGCCAGACTGCTCGCTTAGCATGGGCGGCGCAAAAAGTACAGCTACAACCGCTCCGTATGCGACCGGCCTGGCTGTTGCGCCCGCCAAGATAGCCATCGGGAGTTTCAACATTGACGACCAACGTATACAGACGGCTTTGAAGATCCAGTTGTTATCAGGCGAGATGGGAAGGGCCGGCCGCCTGATTGATCAATTTACTTCACTCAACTCCGGCGGCCAATGTCAGACGGATGAATCCAACCTTGGCAGCATTAATAGACTGTATCAAAGTTTATATGCATAGCTAAGAGGTGAGCATTCAAGGATAGCCAATATAATGAGGCTAAAATTGAGGGAGCTCAACACATGAATAGAGCATAGAGCTAATATGCCTTCCCCCTTGCGTATGTGCACTCCTGGCTTGCACCTTCACCTCCTGCTTCGTATGCACTGCCTCCGTATTCTCAAGTACGGAGCTACGCCACCAACGTCAATCAGTACGTCTCCCGGCTCGGAAGCTTCATTCACTGCAGTCTCATGACGTTTCTTTACTCCTTGAAGTCCCTTTTCGCCTCTTGGAATGAATCTGACGGCGAAGGCTAACGGTCTTATACCTCATCTTGGACAACATCCGGAGTTGGTAATGTTTTGGTTGTATTATGCTAGTAATTAACATGAACGGATATGATTCCTATGAAGCCCGACAGGCCTTTGACCCGGACACTACGCCTACAGTGATTCAGTTGGTATTCCGGTTCCTGCCGGCCTCATAATAGTGCCTGCACGACGGGATTCCCCGCCCTAGTGGCCACCGGTGCAACAGTATTAAGGTTAAATAATAATACGAGTTCTATGTAGGCTTGCTGATATGAGGTGATCTATTATATACTCTGGCTATTCTTGAATCGATTCCACCAGAGTGATCGGAGATGGTTAAAGATTTATGGTTGTATCTCGTGGAATATTAAGTTTTCCGCTGTAGGCATAGTGGGCAATTAATTACTAAAGATGATATAATACGAAACTTTCTCGCTCCGGCGAGCATGGGTTGTGCAACCCTACTAACTACTAGATGGTTGATGACTGACGAGGCGTTCCTCCTGGGTAATTGAAATGACTGAGAGTGTTACTAATAGTCGACAAGATCGTAGATAACGGAGCACCCTTTGGACAGCTCCGTTCTCAGGTGCTCATATACTTGGCAACATTATTGCATCGTTCTATCTCATGCGTAGATGCTTTACAGTTTGTGCACACCGGACAATGGATAATCGCCAATTTAAACTTCCGAGGTGCACAATCTAACGTAAGTTCTCTTAGCTCCTGAGACTCTAATCTGCAAATAATCGGAAAGTTTACCATGATGCAAATCACACACATACCGAGCAACCAAGACAACATATCGGTGTGGGTTGTGGGCTGGCATTTTCACATGTTAACTATTTCCTGTATCGTTAATAGACTTTAAATGCAAGAAAACGATGACTCTTTATTATGCTACGTTAGAAGCGCTCTTTTAGCTGACCTTCTGTAATTAGTCGTGGGCCCGCAGCAGATTTTTCTAGCCTGCCGGCATAAGATTAAGGTTCAATAGTTAGCATTAAGGCTGTAACAAATATAAGTCATGGTAAATATAATTGGATGTTGGCCTTGCAGTTCTGTATTGTTCTGGATTCTCCATAGCACCCCTCAATTAAAATCGATCTGTTGGGGAAATGAAAACGAGCTGTAACCAAGCAGAGAAGCCAATACTGTCACCAGAGGAAATCGTCCCAACGCTCAAAGATATCCGTGACAGGCGGCGAGACCCCAATAGTGTATAACAGAGGAAGAAGTGTTGAGGATAACAGAGTAAGGTTACGTCCTAGTTTTAGTGTGCCGGTTTAATACACAGTAAGTTCGCAATGATCCCTGACCCGTCTAGCTAATGGGCATATGACCAGCCCCGACTTATTGAGTAGTTTTTAGCGGCTGACTGAGTGGGACTGTAAGGATGAGCGGGAGCCTGCCATGTTTCCGAACTCAAGAGTTCGCATTTCTTCGTCGATCCTTCTGGCAATATAACGTTTGCTTGGGAGGCTGGGGGTAACCCAAGCGTTTATAAAGACAGACTCTATTGATACGCACCCAACTCTCAATTCGTACGCACCCCCCCACATTCAGCCACAATGCCTCCGACATCGCCCCGTGACTAGTCCTAACTTAATTGCAGCTACCTTTGGTGCTTAGGCAGTATTGAACTACTGTTGGATAGCGTACGACACATTCGATCCAGGGATTAATGCTCAATAGGGTGTGGATCCTGAATCTGTTGATTGTCTTGTCTAGGATGCCTCCGGCCCCCTCTTTTCTCAAGAGGCGTTTTATGTCATCTGACACCCCCTCTGACTAAGGTCAGGATATCGAACTATCAGAGGTTTCGTAATACAGAGTCACAATCCAACAACTACCTTAATTGTTAAATTCCTCCCCGGGTAACTTCCTAATCCGTTGCAACAGTAATGCTATCCCCAACCTTTTCTTTTCCCGTTTCCTTTGCAGGCGACGACTCCGTTATTTCCGGGTTTTCTTCCACTTCAAGAGCAATATGCCGCTCAATTGGCTCATTCGGATCTTCCTGTCTCTTTGCCTGTTGACGAGCAGCTTGAGTTGTTACTGAAACAGCAACTTTACTCCGTTTTCGCCGAGGTTGTTGGTCATGTAAGTCAGCTGCATCTTCCTCGTCAAGAGTTGGTCCTAGTTCGAACTGGGAGTAATTTCGACGCGCTGACCTCTGCACGCCACTTCGTGTTGAGCCTTGAGGGGCAAATTCTTGTTCTGGGATTGCACGTTCGTTGCCAAATGGTTCGCTATTTCGTGGTCGACCCTTAGGTATCCCCATCGGAGGACGTTTTATTTGAAGAAGAGGATCGTCAATGTCTCGTGATCGTTTGATATGCCAAAATGGATCCAAGTCTTCCTTCTTTAGTGGTTCGTCTTGAAGACCCAACTCCAAGAGCCTGTGAGCACAAGGCAAGCCATACTGAGTTTTCGTAGAGCCTGTACAAGGTGGCAACATCTTCTTGGAGACCTCGCTTGATTCCATAAGCCTGTGGATCTCGTCCAGCTGGTCTAATGCCCAACGAGTGACAGTTAAGGGCAACTGGCCAAGCCATTCTCTTCCCGAGAACTGGTTCCGAATAGTGGTGTTTGCCCGGGGTATTTTGTCTTTATACAGCTGGCGTTTATCGTCTGTCTGACTAGCCGTTGCTGCTTCAACATCAGGGAGGTCAGACCGAAGGGATAGGTGGTAGGTCTTTAGAGAATGATGGTTTGATTCGGCGGGTGCTGTAGTAATCAATCCGAAGTTTCGATAATAGCGAGTATAGCAGCAAGCCCATTCTCTCTTCAAGGGCAAGTATGTATCCTTGAGATATCTAAGAATTCGCTCCTGGTGTGGAAAGGTCTGTTGAATTTGCCTCCAAGCTTGATTGAAGTCTTCTTCCGATCTGGTATATACCATATATCTCCAGAGGAGGTACAGACCGGCACGAGTATTTAATACTCGTTTGGGAAGAGGACCAAGCTTTGCATTCTTCATGTCTTTGACCTTGGTATTCCCACGCTCCAGCTCTTGGACATCAGCTGCGTCTGCATTGTCTTGATCATCGTCCAGATCAGAGTCCAGTGAGTCGTTGGCTTTCTTCCACCACTTCTTGATGTATAAGACCACGTTGCTGTTGATATGGAAGACGCACAGCTGAAGTTGCGTATTGGGAAAGATTTGCCGGATTGCATTACGCAATTGATCGTCCTTATCTGTGATAACGACCTCTGGGGGACTGATGACGCCTGCTCGTTGGAATCTAGATACCTGCTTGAGAAACCACTCAAAACTAGCAACTTGCTCGTTATTGAGTAGACCATAACAGATAGGCATAGATTTCTTCTCTGAGGATACGGCTACAACAGTAACCAAAGGCATTTTATAGCAGTTGGTACTATACCGGTATGTAGCATCGATCTGGAGACATGACGAGAATTGTTGCCACATTTTGCCACCTTTGTGATATCCCCAAGCGGCATTTCGAAAGCGGAATTCGTCCCCAATCCAGTCTAGCCCCCATATCCAGACTTTCTTCGACTCAGAGAGCGTCCGTACAAAGGGGTTGGCAGGGCCGTAGCCCTGACGTTTGGTCTGGTTGACTTTCCATCGCCAGTTGTAAATATCGGTTCTGCGAATAGGAATGTTTGGCCACTTTTGACAGAGTTGCTTATGAACGGATCGACAGGAAATCGTCTTGTCAAGACAGAGATCTACCAGAAGATTCATTTGTTCCTCTGTTAACCTTCTCCAATGGTAGTGCTCGGTAAGATTTTTCGATCGGTCGTGATCTCGATGAAGAGGACTGACAATTCTCATGGACCATTCGTAATTGTTGGTCTGGAGAGATTTAACGATAATCTTGAACGGGCAGTTGGCGGCCAACTTTGTTGTAGTCGTATCCGGTATTTTGGCAGTGGATTCCCTTGGATTGTACCGACTCTTATCACAGACAAGCTCATATTTTATCGTTCTTGTCTTCGCCTTATCCTCTTGGCTTCGTAACGTAATGAGACCCATCCGATTCTCAATACAGAACTCCTTTAGGGCATCAAAGAGTCCGTCAGAAGACTCATAGGTTGTTGTCAGAAGTGGAGAGTCCGAGGGAAAGACTACCTCCCAAGGTTGACCGTCCCAGTCGTCAGGGCCGTGGAAATCGTCACCGTCATCGGAATCGCTACATTCATCTGCTGATTCGACTGGTAGCGCTTCACGGGGTTCAGGAAGCCCTGGAGGGAGCGCCGGAGGCGGCATCGGAAAGGCCATGGCGATAGCTTATTGTTAGGTCACACAATGATGCTGGGTGAAGCTGTTGTACTCCATCTACTTCTTGTTCTTTTGCTATTCTCCTTTGAACGGGATTCTAATGCTCTATATAGTTAGTCTCTTTGAACAAAGTGTAGAGGTCAGAGATCTAGGACTTCTGAGTCCTACAAAGTCCTACCATCTAGGACTTGGCCCTATAAGGACTACTGGAGCACCTGCAGCCAGCTGGCAATTGATTATCTTCTCAACATTGCTTAATTCGTTGTTGTTAACAGTCGCGAAAATACTGCACACGAGATATCATTGTCGGCGAATTGCAAGGTTGGCGACATCGGGAGGCATTGTGGCTAGTATGTGGCTGAATGTGGGGGGTGGGGTGGGTACGAATTGAGAGTTGGGTGCGTATCAATAGAGTCTGTCTTTATATTAGTCTCTATTCTGAGAACTCCCTGGCCTACTCCGGCTTCTTCGCATACACCACGTAACTGCAAACATTAGCATAGGTAAGAAGACGTGGGGAAAATACGGCTTACATTGGCCAATAACCGTGGATCTTGGGGTCTTTAAGTTCTTTCCGCACGTTCACCAGGAACACCTCAACTTCTAGCCTGGACCACCCTAGAACACGGGTGAAGAGCGCCATGCTGAAGCCCTCTAGAGATGGCATCACGTTCTCCAGGTTCCATATTCCTGTCATTTCCATCAGCATGTGACTCTCTTAAGGCTAGATCGGTCCAGTTGAAGCAGAGCCCATCACGGAAGTTGCAAGGTTCATGATGCCGCCAAGAAATTCCATACCTAGTTCCTTGAGCTTCTTGTCCTTTGGCCAGTGGTTCGTCGGCCATTTGTATACGGTTTCGACGATGTCAGTGAAGCCGACGTCTGCGAGCTGCGACTTGTAGGACTCTGCGCTGTTTATAGGACGTGCAGCTTTGATTGTAGCATCCAGCTGGATAGTGGACCACTTTTTTAACGCCGAGTCCTCTGGCCATGTATCATCGTCGACTTTGACAGGAAACACGATATCCGCCAGTTCTATCCAGCCACCTGGATTGAGGTTTCTATGAAACGGGAAGTGTTAGCAGATATGCCGAGCCTTATTGATGATTCCTTGGCACTCTTACTCATAAGCTTGCTCGAAGAATCGCGGCCAGTCCGAGAATGAAGTGGTCATCATGCGGCTGTAGATGAAGTCAAATTTGTAAGCAAACGTCCAGGGCTCATCTAAGTCATCAATCTGGAAGGTGAGATTCGGCGGGACAAAAGACGGCTGAATAGGGCTCAGATCTATGCCAATGATATGTGCCTCGGGATGCTCGTCTGCAAAATCAATTGCCCAAATTCCAGTTCCGGTTCCGACGTCCAGAACCCGCTGGACTTGCTTCGTCGTGCCGGCGGGGCAAGTGTACAGCTTGTCCCCAAATGTCAGCATGAACAAGTGATGCTGCAGATCTAGGCGGTCATTCTCCTGCTCGTCGTTCGGGCTGAGATATTTTCCGTCCTTGTATGCATGGTACGTCCTCCCATTTTCCTCTCGATAATTTATTATGCTGGAGCGAATGGAGGAGGTGGACGAGACGGTGTGGCCTATGCTAAGAGTCGAATCTCCATCATCGATCTGGTTGGTCTCTTGGTCGGCCTCTATCGGATGGGGTTCCGCCATTTTGTGTTGGCGGCACAGCCACTAGACAGGCAAAGCCGGTTGCGGTTTTTAGGAATGGGGAGAAATCGACGAAGAGCGAACGATGAAAATCATCGACAGCCCACACCTTAAGTGTTATAGTCAAGGATAAGCAAGAAGGGTGTGGGGCAGCCGAACAACTGTATGGATCAGCTGCAAGCTCGAAGCAATGGCTACGCAGTATCTGCCACTATATTCCGCGTCTCACAGGGGTTTAGGTGGGAGGCCTCGGCAGGAATCGCTTCCCAAACATCTCCCGTCCGTTCACACACACACACACACAATTTATTACGCCCGGTGGCTTACAACCAATAGGGCACTAGTTGCTATTGTACATATCCGTTTCCCATGCTTTGTCATAATCTCGTAAAAGCCCATGCAGCATCCAATTTCTGCTAATGCATCTTCGTTTTCAATCTTTCTGCGGGTCCCGTGGGGTTTGTATTATTAGCAAGCGAACTTGAAGGCTATTCTCCAAGTGTTCAGGGTCCTATCTACGGCGGCTGAAGCGGTGCCTGCTGTCCATGGCACGAGGTGTTTGGTGAATGTAGGGTAGGTTAGTAAGAAAGTAAGTGAGGTTTTGCAATCTGGTTTCAACCCTGCGTGTTGTCGAGTCGCCCTGTGGCTATCGCAAATCGTATAGTTGCGCGGACTGCTTCCATATTTGGCGTCCATTTTGCGTTGTCTGACGGTGACTTTCCTCCTAGGAAGAACGAGATATTTCCTCTCTGTGTTTCGGTGCATTGCAACATTACGGCTCGGTGCGCTGTCCATTTACTGCATCGGAAGAGAAAATGCTCGACCGTCTCTGTCGCTTGTCCACATGCGCATTGCTGTGATGCTACTGCTGTGATCCGAAAGAGGTATCCATTCAATCTAGCCATGCCTGTCCTGAGCTGCGCCAGCACGCTGGCTTCTCTCCATGATAAGCTATCGTATAGTTGTCGAGTGTGCTTACCTGGTAGTGCAGCATCAACTCTCTTCGAAAACTTTCCGATATTGTCTGGTAGGTGTTTGCTAGTACACTGGCTCAATCGAGCCACGTTAAGGGTCGTCGATCGCATTCTGGGAAACTTCAGAGCCGGGATGGCACCGTCTCGGGTTGCATCCCGCGCCTCTCTTTTAGCAGTCTTCAGGAGTTTGTGTTCAGCACTGGTGGGCATCCATATGGCAGTCACCGAGTTTCCATTGGCCCTCAACGTATCGATGGAATCGTATATGCATCCAACATACTCTTGACCAGATTGTTGGCGGGGATTTCGGATCGTGAGCACGGCAGCTTTGTTGCTCGTTAACAGTGCCACGCTTCGGTATCTCAGGTCAGGTAAATGCCTCAATGCGTATGCCATCGCCGCCAGCTCCGCAGAAAACGGGTTCTGTTCCGTTCTCATGCCAAGTGTAAAGGAAAATCGTTCCAGTCTCGGCCCTCCCCGCACCGACACAGGGATCTCGATGACCCCGCCGACTCCTACTACACCGTTCCGTGCTGAACTGCTTACAGCAACCCGTATTGCCCAGCCCAGGTCTGCTTGTCTCGTCTCTGTCTCGTCCTTGTCGGCAACAATAGTTTGTACTCGTTCTGCCCAAGGTGCCAGTGTGAATGGATTAACTGTTTCTAACTCCTCCATCGGTATCTCATTGAGCGCCACTGCCAGCTCGTGGAATGGCGAGCGGTTGTATCTTCTGAACTTTCGGATTCGAGATGTAGCGTTGCAGAGTGGGTTGGTTGTTGGCAGGGTGTGGAGGTCAATCCACATCTTGATCGCCCGCCTCCAGAAACGCTCCTGTGCACTGACGATATGCGCCTCTGCTTCTGCTACGCTTGTTGCCACCGTGAGGAATGTTCCCACGATTGCTTGTGCCCCAATCCTCTGGACTCGGTTGATAGGGCTGGCCCTTCTGTACTTGCATGCGTGCATCCAGACGTTTGAGGCATAATCCATCACAGGGGCCACCATGGCTGTAAACAGTTGTCTTGCTGTTGCTGGGGTAAGACCCCTGAGCCGCTGCAGCTCCATGGCCGCTTCTAAGCCCTTGGTCGCTGCCCGTGCGATGTGTTCTTTATATTTCAGACCCGAGTCCATGATCATTCCGAGAACTTTGACTTGGGTTTTGGGTCGGACAAGCCGCCCCTTGATCGCGAAGGGCTCTGAATCAGACTTGTACGCCTTGCGGGTGAAGTGAATGATCGCTGTCTTTTCTGCCTCGAAGGTTGCGCCACTTCTCCTCTCCCAGTCCAGCGCTTTCTCGATGATCGCTTCAATCCCATCGCGGTTGGCTTCCGCCGTTGGGCCCGTGACCCACGCCGTGAAGTCATCCACGAAGGCTACCGCTCCTCCATAACAATCAATTCGCCGCTGTACGAGGTCTGCGTTGAAGAATAAGAACAGAATCGGAGACAGAGGGGACCCTTGCGGCAGACCAGCTTGTGGCAAGCTTCGCACCTCCGATGCCTGTCCGTTGACCCGAATGGTCGCTGTGCGATTCGAGCAAAAGGCCTCAATCCAGCGAAGCAGCTCCTCCGGAATGCCCCTTGCTCTTAATCGTTGGATGAGTCTCTCTTTGAACACTCCATTGTACGCCCCTTTGACGTCGAAACTCACGAGGCTAAGGATTCGCCGGCCTCGCCAGGCCGCGTAGATTTGCTCTTGCAGCAATATCAACGCTTGCTCAGCGGACCGCTGTTTACGGGCTCCAAAGTGGTTTGTTGGTAACAATCCATGTGTCTCGACGGCATGTGAGATCCTTTCAGCGATGACCGACTCCAGTACTTTGCCCAGCGTGGATAGAAGCGATATAGGCCTCCACGCCTTTGCAATCGAATAATCTCCTTTGTCTGGCTTCTTGAGAGGAATAATGTTGGCATGCCTCCACTGATCAGGCAGTACTCCTTCTTCCAGCGACGCCCGAAATAATGATAAGACTCGTTGCTTAACAACTGGCCAAATCTGTTTCCAGACCATAGCGGGTAGTCCGTCTTCACCGGGTGCCTTCCACGACCTTGTCGCGAAGAGCTGTCGTTCTACCTCTTCCATAGTGATGCCCGGCATGGCGATGGCAGCTCCACGTTGTGGTCTGTCACCTTCCTCCTCTACATTCGGACCTGAAAGTGGATGTAATGGAGTGGATTTAGGTGGATTTAGGTACAGTGGGATATTCCCTGAGCTTGCACGGCCTATAGTACTTATTTTTGTATATAATTGCCTAGTAAATCGAGGTACCGAGACCCAAGTTAGCCAAGGTCGATCCCCCCCCAGCTAATCTTATAAACGTCATACGAGAAACTGCCCCTATTGAGGCGTTTTTAACAGATTTCCTGCTGTTGTTTTTGCAAGAGATGATTTTTTTGACGATGTCAGCCAACCAGCCAGGCCAACAGCACCACCTCGAAGACCGGCTTTTTTGCCATTTCAGAGGCTGGACTTGGTCAGAACGCGCTCGTAATACTAGCTCTTGGCTGTGGGGCTTTGGCTATGATATTCAACGTCATGGCTTACGCAAATAGGCTTGCAAGGACTGTATCCTCGGAAATCGTCCTATTATCGCGAGTTTTACCTCTTCAGGTCTTCAGAACGCAGCAAATTATCTATAGCATAAGCATAAAATACCAGCACCAGAGGGAGAGAAAAAGAGCATAGTATAGCTAAAATCTAAAGGCATATTAAAATCGAATTAGCTAACTATTACTTCTATTTTGAAACTGGATATTAATAAGCCTATAAAATAGAATATTATAAATAGCTTTATCTTATACTTTAATAAATAATACTTTTAGTATATACTAGTTAAATTAATTATTAGTAGTAACTAATTCTTTTTCTTTACTAAGAATTTTATCCTCTAAGAAATCTTTAACTATTTAAATCCCTTTATTTTAATTTAATGCACTAACTTAAGTATTATAGCTATTTAATATAAGATTATTTAAGAATATAACTACTATAAGTAGAAGGTTATTAAGATACTAAGAAACTCCTCTAAAATACTTTATTTCTTATTTAATAGCTAAATATCTCAAAATAAGCTTGTCCTCTATAGTATTGCTTATTTTTTTAGAGATAGAAAGAATTGGCTATATAAAATTATAATTAGGGTTTTAGAGGCTTACTATTATTTTAGCTTAACAATTAGTAGGGAGGTTCTTAATATTCTATATACTCTTAGTATAGATTTAAAGAAGGTTAGCTATTTTACGCTTAATAATACTAAAAATAATAATACTATAATAGAGGTTATTAGTATTGAACTTGAGTTTGATAGCTAACTGCACTAAGGATGCTATATTAGCTATATAATTAACTTATTAGCTAAGGTGCTCTTATTTAGTAAAAATACTAATATATTTAAGAAGTAATTATTAGGCGTAGAAGTATTATATAATATTGAATATACTTAATAGCGTAAAAAAGAACCAGTTAGTAAGTTATATAATATTGTAGTTAATATATATATTAGCTATTAGCTAATTTACTTATTTAAGAAGGTCTAGAGGGTAAGCAGTTTAACTAAATCCTATTTATCTTATATTAACTCGGTATATTTAACAGGATAAATTTAATTATACCACCACCCTTAAACTCCAATTAAAGAAACTACTTAAGCTAATTATCAATAATAATACATATTAGCTATTATAACTCTATATAATCTGCAGGGCTCTATAGTTAAAAACCTCTATTAAACTCCTACTAATTAAGTATAAGATATAATAGGAGGATAAAAATTAGTTTAAAAGATTAGTAAAGTGATATAAGCTAAGTTAGCAAGAAAACTACATATCCTCCAAGATAAAAATCAGCTAATAGATAAAAACTAGAAGATTCTTTACTATTTAAAGGCTATTCTAATTATTTTTAAGACTGTAGTAAAGATACTTAAGGGTGATAGATATATTCAAAGGTATATATAAGGCTGAACTGGCTTCTATAGCAATATCTAGAATATAGTACTTAGCTATAAGTTGCTGCTTAATATACTAGAAGAATATAAGTAACTTGCTACTAACTTTCCTAATTTAGAGTACTTCTATATTAGAATTAATCTTGCTTAGGATAAGCTAGATAAATATTATCAGCAGCTAGACAAGATACCCATCTACTATATAGCTATAGCACTCTATCTATCTTATTATTAGAACTGGTTTGATAAAATATAGGCCTATAAGCTTAGTTAGGTTAAAAAGATAAAAGAGATAGTTGCCGACGTCTAGCTATTCAATTACGCTTACCTCGAGGTTAGAACTAGCAGTAGCAGAGGCAATAACAAGCCCCCGGCAAAAAGGCCTCAGTTTATTAACCCCTTTAAGAAGAATAGTTATCTGCCGAATATAAAACCAGCCTACGCAGTAACTATTGTTGGTGACGAGTACTAAGCGTAGCAGACGGATTGTAAGGCCAGAGATAGCAACATTTGTAATTTAATTGGTTACTGGATCACTAAGTAACGCAAATATCCTTGATTATCCAGGATGGCCTTAGACTTCCTAACGATCTAGCCGATATCAGCCGAGTGTGAGAGGTTATTTTTAGCTGCTAGCAAGATAGTCTCAGGGCTATATATGAATCTAGATGCTGATATTATTATTATTTATTAGGTTTTACGCTCTTAGTACTGTGCTGGCCTTATTAAAGACCTGGATCTATTACTTAACTTATATCTTAAAAGTAAGCTAGATGCCAGCTATATAGCTCTAAGCGACGACGAGCTGGTACTTGCTGAGTTAAAATAGCTATAGGAGGGCGAGGACAGCACCAGCGAGGTTAACAATTCATCACAGCAGCAATAGGCTGAAGAGTTAATATCAACCTCTAAAAGTAAGGCTAAATAGGCACCGACGATATTATAAATAGCCTTAAAAATCCAATTACAAATCCACTTATAAATCCACGTATATATACCCATTCCACTCCGGTCGAATATATACTACATCCACTACGTAATTGCTAAAAAATCGTACATCCACTCTACTTAGTCCCAAAGTGGAGTGGATGTAGTGGTTCCGACCCTTGGCCACGGGTACGACGGATAGCTGTCTCGCGCCAGCCATTCCGTTGGGGAACTGGAGAGTGGACGGCCGGGCGATTCGTATGTCGAGCCTTCGCCTTCTGGGCGTCCCATCCGGCAGGGGTTGAGCGCCATGGTGTCAACTAGGTACTACATTTCACTCTGCGACGCCGAACCAACCACCACCTGAAGGCCGGCCAAGGGCAGTGACTCGGCGGCGGAGTTTCCCGCGAGAAATATCGCTATCCTTCCTGCCGGAGGCTATATGAACGCCCGGCGAGGCGTACCATGCTGTCCTCTCTGATAACATTCCTCTCCCCTGTCCTTCCCGTCGCCTCCTCGCCATGACCGCCATCGCCACCGGACTGTGGTGGGACCACTCGCGGCCGGCCATCCAGGCCGCGACTCTGACCCTGCCCGCGGATCTCGGCAACGTCCTGCTCGGGGGCCTCACCTTGCTAGTGACCGTCGCCGGCGCCAGCTTCTGGAACATCGCCGCCTTCGTACTCCACGGCCTGCGCGTGCGGGAGGGCGGCAGACCCGTCAGCGTTTTGTCTCTGCAGCACCGGGTCGCCCTGCGCAACTCGTCCGGCCCTGTCGGCACGGCGTGGGAGGCCGTCAAGATGTATCTGGCTTGGCACAACCTGCGGCCGCCCCGGCTTTTGGTCCGGACCCTGGCCGTGGTGGTCCCGGCGCTGATCATCCAGGCGGGCTTCGCAGCGGCGGCCGTGCTCGTCTCGCGGGTGGCCAGCCGGGCGAATGGGTTTGTCGTCGCGAGGGTGCGGCCCGAGAACTGCGGCTTTTGGCACTTCAACGCGAGTGACATTGACGGCATGACGGCGGGATGGATCAAGATGGCCAACGACACGATCTTGGCGCGGACGTATGTTAGCAACTACTACGCCAACACGACGACCTCGTCGATGGCAAGGTCGATCTTTGTCCAGCGCACGCTGCCGTACACCACCAACCCGGCGGCGCCGTGCCCTATACCGGCGGCCGAGAGGTGCACCCTGGGTCCCAACGCGGCCTTTAGAATGACGACGGCGATACTGGACAGTCAAGAGATGCTGGGGATAAACGCCCGGGCGCAGGACCGCGTCAGCGTGCAAATCAGCGCGACATGCTCGCCGGTGAACCTCCGGGGCCTGTGCCGGACCACCGACAGACACTTGGTAGTCACCTTTGGGGGGTTGGCCAGCGCCGAGGACAATGTCACGTATCTCTACTACCGCGCGACGCCACGCACGAACGTCGGCTACATGTTGGTGTAGGTTGGACCGGATCCGTTGCTTCTCTCTTGTCGACGTAGTGCGTGCTGCTAACAGCTGGAGGTTTCAGACCTCGGGTCGCATACGCCGGGGAGTCGCGTGGCTGGAATCCGATCCCCGAATTCAACCGGACCGACGCCGACGTGAGCGTCTTCTTTCTCAGCCAGAACGCCGTCGCGTACCTGGAACCCGTGTACGACCCCTTCTTCTCCGCCCACAGCACCTACAATGACGCCTCGTCCGGGCAGACCCTCGCCCGGCCCGACGTCAGCGTCAACGCCATGATCTGCACCGAGCAGTACGTCGTGTGCAACCCGTCGACGTCGTCGTGCACTCCCCCAGGCGGCTGGTATCATCTGAGCGACGCCGTCTTCGCCAAGAATACGCCGGGCTTCAACACGGCGCAGCGCAACACCGCCGGGCGTATTGTCACGGCATTGGCCCAGTCCGACATATACACTAGCGTCGCGGGCGTCGGCGCGGGCGCGCTGTGGGCCAACAACGTCGCCGCCATGAACATCTCTCCCGGGCTGCCGAGCAATCAGTGGCAAATAGAGGTACAGGGCTGGTTCCAGACGAGCCTCGCCAAGTTGCAGGCCTACATGGTCGAATATGCGTCAAACACGGCGGGGCTGGGCCCATTTGGGAGGATCGATTTGCAATACGGCAATCGGATGAACGTTAGCGACAGCGAGGGTGACGCAGCCCTGCGGGCACAGTGCGAGAACCAGCTGGTACGCACGACTGGCGACGTGACGAACTTTAGTTTTTGGGGCGTCATGATCATCGCGTGTATCAGCGCGTTTCTGGTGGCGCTGGACTTCGCGCTGGGGAGGATTATGAATTTATTGACTCGGTACCTGCGGTTCGGATCGGCGGCCGAGACGGCTCGACAGGCGGATGGCAATCTGCACCTTCTGAGGAGGGCGTTGGGGAGTCCCGACGAGGATGGCGGTAGGAACGGGTGGATGCGGGGGAGGTGGGACGTCCCTTTACTGGATGGCGATGTGAGCTTGACGAACTTGCTGCTCGACGGCCCGAACTAGACGGGCCGCCAGCCCTTTACTGCTACAAGTCCAGTTTCTCCAGGGCTTTAAAGCATTGCACGTTATGCCTCATCGCCAGCAACCTGGTAGTGGGGGCCACTTCGGTCATGCGAAACTTGGGACGGATCTAGGATCGATCATGACCACGCGAGTTGAGAAGGCAGATTCGACTATTACGTTATTTATATCCAGGAAGTTAATCTTCTAGTCGCTGTTGGGGAGTGGTATGCATTGAGGAACGAAGTGCCTTGAGAAGGTCACGTGCTAGCCACTAGATCAGCTGGTGTGTGAATGAAATTTATTCCGCCCGGGAGGGCTAACCTCATAGGGCCAGGTGCGCTAGGCTATTTACAGGTTTTAAGCGCGCCTTTGGTGCTGCGTGGCTTGCCTCCTTGCCTGCTTAGGCTTTAGCTGGGACCTCGCCGACAACGAGTCAAATTCGTTACTAAACAGGTTTCGCGCATTTCGCTCCCGTTGGACCCCTGTTCTTGCAGGCGAGAGGGACTCTTGTTCTTCGATCGCGACCTCATTCCACCCATCTCCAGTGTCCTTGTGCACCGAGGGAAGGAGAATGTGCAAGTCGGCCAACGCCTTGAACTCGCCGGCGGAGTGGAATGAACATGCTGCCCACAATGCTTGGCTTCGTTTGACCACAGAGGAGGATGACGATATTGAATTTTTCGTTACTGTCAAAGTAGGCTCACAGTTTGTGCTGCAGGTGACGGGATCGCTCTTCGCCGCCATCGGCCGTAGCAGGAGAGAACATTGCTCACCAGGACAGATAGTGCAAGCCACGTAAGGAATGCGTTTGGCGGTCTACTGGCCTGCGCATTGTCGGTACGCTTATCACCTCGTTAGAACCACCTTTTCACAACCTGCGCAAATAATATTATGTAGATTGAAGTGCCAGCACATAGTCAGCCCCAAGGATATTAGTGTGGACGTGGGTGGACGTGGGTGGACGTGGGTACCCATGGCATAGCCACGTCGAGACCAGCACGAGCTGGAAGGGAAAAACTGGATGCCAGGAAGAAACAAAGTCGGGGACGTCGATCATGCCCGAGTTGTCTGACAGGGCTGAGCACTGCCAATGGTTTCCCAGGGTTTGGGGATCGGCAGTGGTGAGGCTTAGGGGGACTAGACTATTGACTTTCGGCCGCCAAAAGCAGCCTTTTTGGGCGAGGCCCGCATCGGCACTCCCCTAATTTGGGGACACGTCAGCACTATACAGGAATCAGGTGGTGCCGATGCGAGTGTTGGTGCCGATGCGAGTGTTGGTACGCGAGCGAAGGACGTTAGCATATCGCAATCCCTCTCCTTTCTTCTGATAGAACCGTCATGGGCGACATGCAGGCCGGCGGGGCCAGGTGCTCATGGCGCTGATTGAAATCACAACGCCACTTCTCAGACAGCGGAGTACATACGACGACTTCACACAATCTGGGGAAATAACACATGGACGTGTGTCAAGGGCCTATATATTACAGTGCAAGGACATCACGCCACGCTCTGAAGGTGCGTCGCACCACTCGTGCCAGGATTGCTCCGTCTTATCAAGTAGGGCCAGCACTCATCGAACCGCGTCGAACCTCGTTTTTTTGAGAGTCTTTTCCTCGGTGTCTGGTGAAATTATGGTTGCATTTCGAGCAGACCTGCCACTGCACCTGACAACACCGGCGCCTACATGTGTTCTAACGGGTGCCCCGGCACTGTGAAGGCCACCATGAGTAAAGGTCTGCGCCACTCGCACGCCCCAAATATCAATGAGGCCGCGCCACCGCAGTTGTTCCAATTTCCACGACCAAGAAGGATTGGTTGGTTGATATATCATATATGCGGGGTTGTCGATATGGACAAGTGAGCCATCGGTGGCTTCTGCTAATGACCAGGCTTTAGCCTTCTGATGTCCTGCGAGACGTACTGGGCAGACGCGGCTCGCGGGTGGCCTCACCATTTCTGAGACTTTAACAAGGAGGGTCACTGGACCATATTGCCCAGTCCATTATACCCCCAGCCGGCACCCACGACCCCTAACAAATATCTCCAGAATGACTACGCGCCTTTCCACCGTCTTTTCGGGAACGAAAATCGGGGTTTCAATTCGGAGTCAATAAAGAGATGATTGGGGGCATCGTTTTCAACCTTAACAAGGCAGACGGTGACTGCTTAAAGGACCTCGCCGACCAATCCTGGCCAGGACAAAGCTGCTTCACACCTGGACCTTTGGAGGGGAATCGAACTATGCCCTGCGGACCATCGTACCAGCCGCTTTTCGGCCGATCCCTCATTGTAACCCTGCGCTGTAAGACTCCCTAGCAGCAGCGGGATATTCCGCTGCCATGCCGCAAAATGCGGAGAAAGACTCCAATTAGACTGCTTAATAATTGTCTATCTGCCTCCTGGGGATCCATATCGTTAGTGGCATACCGGTAGATCAGCCTCGACATGGCTGTATCCCGGGCAAATTGCTGCCAGCGCTTAATTTTCTTGGGATCCGGAACCACTGTTGTCTCCGGCATCTAACATCCTAGACTATGCATGTTATGTGACAGGCGGTTAGGGACACTTGGGCTAGCTGGTCGCTAGCGGGGATGTCTCTAGGGTGACCCGGATGGGGTTAAAAGGGGAGGTCAGTGCCGTCACTGGGGGAAATCATCGTTTTTCCTTTCATCAGAGATTCTTCCTAGAAGTCAGAGAGGCCGGAAGGGCTCGAGGCTGCTAGGGAGTCTATTAATTGATTGCCTTCATTTTTGAGAGATTTATTTGAGCCTTCTTGCCATCACTACGTTCCCTGTCCAACCTCCGTCTTCAACCTCCCTTAGATATCGGTCTGCCGCAGGCCCCATTGATGCCTTGCCAGCGAACTTTCCTGCGACCGACCCGATATACAATCTCATGAGATGCTTCCCTATCAGGAGACATAAGCCTCAGGTTGATCCGACCTCATACGCGTAATCTGGTGCAGCTTCGGGCTGACCGGCCAAGACGCCTGTGCGACGACTCTCTGTGCATTTCCCCTAGGGAAGGTTAATGAGTTGGGTGTTGTTTTCCGTCCCTTTCTGCTGCTAAATTGGAGGTTACGGTGGGGCGGCAAATCAATTGATCTTGCTCATCAGAGGGATCAATTGATGCACTTCTACGCTGCAAGCCGCCAGACTTGAAAAGAGCAAGAAGGAAAGGAAAGGAAAGACGGGGGGATCGAGACCTCCCCAAATTTCCCATGAGCTGAGGGAGCCCAGGAAGCCCGATCAAACCGGTGAGGAGCCAGGTATCCTGTCTAAGACACTTCCTGCGAGGGAGGATGTCCGCGATGATCCAGACTCCGGGCTATACCAACCACAACTACGCTAACTCTTCGGCTTTAAGGGCTAGACCGAAAAAGAAAGCACAATCGGCTCAGAAAGCATCTTATGGAATGATATTCCTGGATAATCATGCCCGTGGGAGGTCTATTCGAGGCTTAGACTGCCAATTCTGTTCGGTAAGCTATTAGCTAATGAGAATACATGGGGATTAGTCGGATGGGAAGGTGTTATCGCGATGATTGTGACTTGGCATCTTATGAAAGACCGAGGTCTAGTTACGCTAGCTTTGTTGTCCATCTACAGTGTTGGGATCCTAAAGCTTAGGGGGAAAGGTATAAGGGGGGGGATTTTGACCCCAGGAGCGGAAGAAGAAAATAGAGAGATCAGCAGCACCCAGGGAGAGAGTTATCATTACGACGATCGCCCTGTAGAGAGAGATTTCGCCAGGAAGTATGGAAGGGCGCCGAGTAAAGACCTTGATCATCAGCAGCAATTCCCCTCTGTTACTCCTGGCCCATTTTTGAGAGATTTTTACAACCATCGCAACCTATGCCTACTCGAGACAGACACTCAACCCTCCTTTAACTTTCTTTTATTTTTTATTTACAAATTCTTTCTGGCTGTATGTTTCTCTGTGCAGAAGGGATATTATTGCAGTTAGATGTTTATTTTAGTGTAGTTGGCTGAGGCTGTGTTGTAAGAGAAGGATTGTTCTTCAAGAGACTAAGATTTCTCTGACTATACTTGCAATTCTGATACTACTACCAAGGCGAGAAGGAGGAAGAAGAAGAGGAAAGCATCAAATAAGATGCTTGAGAATGCGACTAGCCACCCCCCAATCCAATACGTTAAACTGGCTCAGTTACAGCTTGCTGCTCTTCTAGCCGGTACGGAGTCATATTTACAAGACCGGACCCCTCCGGAGTCAAGTACCCATTCCAAGATGAATCCGAATAACAAGGGCTGCTTGGAAGCCGATGGGGACGATGAATTGGGATCCCTCATCCCTATTCACATGTTTAAATGCGAGTTTAAAGGGACCAATATCACCAGCTTTATGTGGTTGTTCGAGAATTACATTAGAGGCAGGGTTTATACCGACGAGAAAAAGAAGATGCTGTTAATCTATTTTTCCCATGAGGATGTCAGAATGAAGGTGGAAAAGGCCTGTGAATGTGATATCTGGGAGGAAGTTAAGATGAAGCTTCTGGAGGACTTTAAAAGGGAGGATGAGGAACAACAGCTCCAACCCCTTGAAAGGATCCTGAAGATGAACTCCCTGTCCATGAGGAAAGCGACTGATCTTGAGATACTTAACTGGCTCAAGACCCATCGAGAGCTGTGCGAGGCTCTCTAGGATGGAGGGAAATTTAAGGAAGGCAATTCCTATGCCGTTTTCCATACTCTTCCTCGGAAGGTTATTATTCGGGTGTGTAGATGGAAGAATATCTCGGTCTAGGAGCTGCAAGCAAAGACCTATGACGATATGGTCGATCTTATGATATCCTTACTCAAATGGGACCAGGAATTCAAAGACCTAATTGAGGAACCTTGGGAGAGAGAATTTGTGTTGGATGAGAGGCCCTCGGAGAAGAATATGGAACGTTCCTTTCCGCCGCCAAGTCAACTAAAGACCGACCAAGTTATTGACTCCCTTATTAAGATGGTTTAAGGGTTGAGCATCAATGCGGCTTGTTAATAGGAAGATATGGAAGCTAGGTTGGTAGCTATGGTCTAGAATGCTATGGACAAGTAGAGGCTCTTTAATCAGCCTCATTACAATTACAACCCGGCTTCTAGAGGACCTTATGGGGACGACTAGGACTTTATCGTTAATGCTAACTATAGTTAGAGGCAGATTAAATGCTTCTACTGCTGTGTTCCTGGTTATTTTCCCAATTAATGCTATGAGCTGTAGAGAGATAGGGATGCTGGCTACTGTGATTTTGACTTGGAAGCTGGTATGGCCTGGGTAGGTTGAAGGGAAGCTGATATCCCCTTGAAGCTGGTCTGGAAGATGGGACTTCTTGGCGGTATTAAGAAGCTGGTTGTTCTGTGGATCCGAAAGTTCCTAAAGTCCCCAGCTGCCAGTTTCTTAGAAGGTCTGATGTCCAGCTCTGCAATTCGAAACTGGTCTCCCAACCAGGAGGAACAAGACCTGGTGACGGACTTCATAAAAAGGAACCAGAACCGCTGTTTGAGGACCTAATTATCAACAAGGTCAGCGGCAGAACTAGAAAGCCCACTGACAGTCAGGATGACGAGCTTGTTACTAATATTATCCTTATTGATAAAAAAGACGACAGCGAGCCTCTTGTGATCCTGAACAATAATATCACCTTTGATACTGCTATTACTAAGAGGGCTAGGGTTGAAGAACTGCTAGAAGAAGCCGAGAGAGATTATCCGATCCCTCTAGTAGTTACGCTAAGGATTCTTCTGCCGACTAAACTAGAGGACTGGAAGCTAGTAGAAGCTATTAATAAGGATGCCTCCAATAAAGATACCTATTACACTACTTTAATCGAGAATAGAGCTTCCCTAAGACAAAAGGTCCTAAACATAAAGATCCCAGTCTCGATCCCTCAGATGATCCATTACGACCCGGAATTTGGCTGTTTAATGGCAAAGGAATTGGTCGATATAGCTGACGGCGTTACCGACACTGTCTGGCTAGACCCTGCTCCTTCCTACAAGAAAAGGCTGCTAGGGAACGTCGAAATAAACATTCTTAAGGGACGGGAAGAGCCGGAGCTTGTGACACGGAACAGCCCGCTATTCTCTAAGACCTACTTTAACGATTTGGCTTGGCAATGTGGAGTTCTTATGGTTATAATTGGCTAGGAAAAAGACCCTCTGACTTTCCAGGGCAATTCTATTCTTGCTCTAAGAGACTACATTATGATAAATAATAAAATTACAAAGAAGGTCTTCTATGGGAAGGAATTGAGGAAGTCTGACTGCGAAGCATCTAATAAGATGATAATAAAGGCTTTTACAAACCTCATCCAGAATATTGATATACGGCTGTGGTTAATGTGCTAAGACCTCCCGAGGCTTTAGGTAAGACTTGGGCATTCTGATGGTCATACCTGGGAAGCTATCCTAGATACGGGTGCTGAAGGCAATATTATCTCAGACTATATTGTCAAGACTAGCCGGCTCCTATTTATACCTAGCTCAGCCAAGACTACATCCTTCTTAAAAGACTCAATTTTAATGGCTGGGATTGTCACTACCAATATCTATATGGCAACGTCTTCATAGAATAGAAGATATATATGGCCCCTACATTAGCAGTTTCTATCCTCTTCATCCTAGAGATGCCTTTCTTTCGAAGTATAAAGGTTACCTTTGACTATAGCACTATTCCTAGGGAGATATTGATAAGCTGCAAGCTAGGGACTATTAACTTGATATCTCCAGTTGCGGGCGGAATATAAAGAGTCAACCTGGTTGCTGATGAAGTAGCACCGGGGGGTTGTTATGAGCGCACTGGAACCCTCTAAACCGGCTATCAATAACGTCTACAGTTTAGAGGAGGATGACATTGAGTATCTTATTAGATACGTCAACAAAAAGACAGCACGGAAAGTCTTTAAGATCATTCTTAAAGACTGGATGAAGGAAAACGATCCGACGCAGTCTAGAGTTAAGAAAACTTGCATTCCGAATAGCAGCCAAGAGGATATAATAGTCCGGGTTAATACTATGTACAAAAGGAAGGCTGATAAGATCCAGCCCAGGGATGACGTCCCTTCTAATGGATCTACGCCCGAAGGGGACCCGTTCTGGCGCGACAAGAAATGGGATGAGGTTAAAGGGAACCTGGAAAAGAACTCCCCTTTCTCTAACTATATTACTTCCAAATTCTCAAAGATTAAGAAGGGATCAAGGCTCTTCGGCAAGAGATTGGACGCTCTGATGGGGCAGACCAAGAATACCCTTAATGATACTAAGAGGGAAATCTTCCGTCAAATCATCTTCAATCAGAAAGAAGCCCTAGCTTGGACCTTCGAGGAAAAGAGGGAACTTAACCCTAGAATCACTCCCCCACAGGTCATTAAAATCACACCCCATACAGCCTGGCAGTATAGCAATGTAATTATCCCTTATGGAACCAAAGCCAAGGTTATTAAGCTGCTAAAGGAAAGACTAAAGAATAAGATTATTAAAGAAAGTCATGCTTCCTATAGGAACTGGTGGATGCTTGTGGCTAAGAAAGATGGGGGTTTGCGTCTTATTAACTTAGCCAAGAGGTATAATGCCTATACCATCAGGGATGGAATGATTCCTTCTAGAACTGAAGACTTCTCTGCTAAATTTGGGATGTGTTAGATCTTTTTAGTCCTTGACTTCTTTTCTAGATACAATTAGATCGCCCTGGACGTAAAAAGCAGGGACTTGACGACCTTTTAAATGCCAATTAGTCTATTCAGGCTGTGCACCCTCTCTTAGGGAGCTATGAACTTAGTAGCCTAATTTACTAGGATTATAACGAGGATTCTTTTTGATTTAATGCCTGATATAGCTAGAGCTTTTCTAGATGATATTGGTGTTAAGGGCCCTGTTGAGGACTATAAAGGGGAGGAGTTTCTTTCTGGTATTAGATAGTATGTCCTGGAGTACCTGATAAACCTCGATGCTGTTCTGGTTAATGTAGAGCTTTTAGGCTGTTTAATTGCCACAAAGAAGTCATTCTTCTGCCAAAAGGCTGCTTCTTTAATGGGATATCTTTGTGGGACTCATGGTTGCAAGCCTATAGAGGACAAGGTCCTGAAGATTGTTGAATGGGAAGATTGCTTTAACTAGACTGAAGTCAGGGCCTTTCTAGGTATCTTAGGATACTATAGAATCTGGATTGAAAAGTATGCTTGGATTGCTAAGCCCCTTATTGAGCTACTAAAGAAGGATGTCCCCTGGAAGTGGGAAGATGACGAGAAGGAAGTAATAAGGGTATTAAAGGAGAGGATTGTTATGGCTCCTATCCTTGTCTCTCTCGACCTATCTGAAGGAGCTGGAGAGGTTATTCTGATGATTGATACTAGCATCCTAGGCTAGAGAGCTGTCCTGATGCAGATAATAGATGGAAAACATCACCCTGTGAGGTTTGAATCTGGTACCTGGTCAGATACTAAGAAGAGGTATGATGCAACAAAGCTGGAGTACAAGGGAGCTCTTCATGCTGTCAGATGCATGAGGATGCAGATCTATGGATATCCCTTTACTTTAGAGACCGACTCAAGGGTCCTTGTCGATCAGATCAATAATAGGGCCGACAATATACCAGGATTGATGGTCGTCCGCTAGATTAGCTACCTCTTGCTCTTTAACTTCACTATCAGACATGTTCTAGGAAAGAAGAACGCGGTAGCCGATGGTCTTTCGAGGAAAGGGGAGGGACCTTCTGACCTTCTAGACCGAGAAGCTGAAGGCGATATTAAGGATGAGATTGACGCCCGCCTCAACCTTGTTCTTTTTGGCCCTGAAGATAAGAAACTGGAAGACAGCTACACAGGTGAATGGCTAGTTCTAGGGAACTATTTGACTTCTCTAAAGCGGCCGGAGGGACTCTTAGCAAGAGACTTCTTGCAACTAAGGAAAAAGGCAATATAATTCTATGTCCACGGAGGTTACATCTAGAGACAAGCACTAAGCCTAGGAGACGACCCTATGCTTGTTGTTGATGATAAGGAGCTTTAGAAGCATCTTATTATAACCTCCTACTATTATGGGGGTTATAAAGGCAGAGAGGCGACTGTCTATATTGTTTCCCGCCGCTATTTCTAGCGAGGCATTAGATGCAAGGTGGAGTCAATTATCAAGACTTGTCCAATTTGTCAGGTTCACGCTGCCTAGAGACTGGTAGAAATTGCTAAGCTTACTACTCCTTGGTATCTTATGATGAAGATTCATATCGACGGACAATACCTTCCTAATAACAACGGGATGAAGTTTCTATTGGAAGCTAGATGTAATTTAATGGGATGGGTTGAAGCTATGTCTTGTAAGGTCCTAAATGCAGCAAATGTCCGGAAGTTTATCAGAAGGATCCTCTATTGCTATGGCATGCCTATGAAGATTGTTACTAATAATGGAAGCGAGCTAGTGAAAGGAATCCCTGACGAGCTAGATGACCTGGGCATTATGATGGCTAAGATCTCCTTCTATAATTCCAAGTTAAATGAGCTAATTGAAGTCAGTTATATATTCTTGGTTAACTATTTTAAGAAGCTTGGCCGGCTAGGGAAGTGGGTTGGGTTGGTAGACTAGGCTCTGTTTGTAGATAGGTCTACGATCTGTGGGTCCTATAGATGCTTACCCTTTTGGCTTCTTTATGGATGGGAACCTATTCTCCCTATGAAAGTTAAAGTCCCAACCTGGAGACTTATTGATTGGGATGAGGTCCATATTAGGGAAGACATTGTCTTGGCTCGAATCCGGATCCTAGAAAGACGATAAGAAGATCGGGAAGCTGCCAGATAGAAGGTCAAGGAATATCGGGAGAACCTGGCGAGAAAAACAACTGCTTTCAATGCCTTCAAGCTGAGGAAAAAGCCACTATTGCTAGGGGATCTTATCCTTCTCTATGATATTAAAAACTACCACGACCTTTCCACTGCGGCCAAGCTCAAGCTAAAATGGCAAGGACCCTACAGGATCCGAGAGGCTCTAGTGGAGACCAGAACCTACATTTTTGAGATCCTAGATAGTGTAAAGATAGCTAGAACCTGCTATGGAGACTGGATTAAGGCCTTTGTGAAGGATGATTAAGGGTGGTGGGCTAGTTCTGATGATGTAGAGGTTTGGGGACCTCCTACTGAAGATGAGGACGAAGAATCTGAGGAAGAACCATCTCATAATAAGACATATCAACCCAGTGAGACAGAGGATTTATTAGATGAGGCCTATTCTATGCCTGTTCTTTGTCTATGGAGGGGACTTAGGGGGGACTTCCAGGTTTGTATTCTAGAGATGAGTAAGGAGGCTAGAAACTAGTATAAAGTAGTCTAGAATATCTCATTAGATGTTTGGGGATACAGCTTTAGCTGGGGATAGTGGTATTGCTATATGGGGAGGCGGATAGAGGAGGCAAGATATAGGGTTACTAGAGAGACTTAAATGCGAAGAGTCTAGACAGCTAAAACCCAACAAAATGACTATCTAGAAGGAGTCTGGCTGCTGTGAATAACACCTTACGACAAAGAGGAATAGTATAGAGGAAATCTATTTAGAAGAGATGAGGGTGGTGCCAACTAAGTGGTAATGTTATTCCCTAGGCATTTGCTATTGACTACCTATTCTACAAGGATAGAAAAAAGGACTGTTTTTTTTTTTTTCCTTTAATAGGAAAGAAACCCATTAAGACTAACTAAAGAGCCCGGTACCTATTATAAGAGCCTGAGTAGAGACCTGGGAAGCCCGACGACAAATCTCAAGGTCAGATGCACCACTAGCCTTAGAGGGATATTCGCTAATAATCCGAGGGTAAGAACAGAGTTGAAGATGTTAGAAGTGTAAGAGGTCGACATATTTGGGTTTGTGGCTCGACTACTAAGAGGAAATTTCCAAGGACCTTCCTGACGACCTGAAGCTATGTACCCATGGAGGCATTTCCAGTTGCAATCGGTCCGGTTATGCTAAAGGCAATTAGTACATACCCTATTTATATATCCCGGAGCCGAAATGCAGGTATGGAAAGGGGTTAGAATGTGTTTGTTGAAGTGGGTGGTTGTTGAGAGATAGCTGTAGATATAATAGCGATACATAACCGGATTGATGACCCCGACAAAGGCGACGATGAGGGCCTTAACAAGATATAAGTAGGAAGGAAGGTTCATGAAGAAGTACCCTCTAGGATGAGCTCAGTCTGCCGGGATAAAGACCTGCTGGAGAGTGCGGGTGGCTAAAAGTCCTATTCCTGCTGTAATGGACGAGTCTCGAAAAGGAAGCTGCTTGAGGAACTAGATGAGGAAGGCCTCTCTAGAGCCGGTAGCAGGAAATTGGATATCTAACTCGATGTATAGAGGGCGGCCTAGTTGGTTGAGGGCCCGGAAACTATAAATCCAAACCCGGAATGACTTTAGGACCTGGAAAAGCATCTCATTAGATGACCTGAACTAACAGAAGGGAGATAAGGGACCTTATTAAGGCTGGAGTCAAATCAAGCTTCGACAAAGGAAAGGGGCGAAGGAGAACGGCGTCTCGACCCTTCTAAAAGATACCAGACCGTCGCGAGAACTCATCGGCCTTGACTCCACACTCAGCCAGATAACGAATGTCAGGAAGCTTCTCTTGAGGGAGGCCGGAAAGAATGATCAGCTTGTCTTGAAGAGATGCTATTGCAGAGGCTATCCCGATGTTGCGATGACAGAAAAAGAAGGGAAGTCTGCGGCAGGATGAGGCTGAAACCCTGATGTTGGTGATGTGGAAGAGAAAGAGGCTTCAAGCTTAAAGAACCCTACCTTAGGGCTAATCTGGCAGGGCTTTATTGTAAAGTGCAAGAATTGCAAGAAGTGGGTGTTCTTGTTTGCTATGACTTACAAAGGAAAATCAGTGAGAAGGTCTGGAAAATAACAACTGCTGTTTCTGTGATTTACCGTTACAAAGAGAACCAAGCCCCACAGCACAAAAGACCCTCGAATACTTAGTCTCTTGAAAATACCAATACCTATATACTCTTCTTGCACTTTAGCTGCTATAGAAATCAACACTATAACTTGCACCTCCAAGCTGCAATTCTTTTCCTATTAAGCCCAAACCTTAACTACTATTTTATTAGTTGCTTTTCTTCCTACTAACTGACTTTTAAATTTATTGCTATACTATAGAACTCAGCATACAATGGCTACCTCCGACGAGGCTGTAAAGAAGAAGGTGCAATTCTACTGTAGTATGAAATTGCTAACTCTCTACGAAGGAACTGTCCGAGGGAAAGGTAGAAAAGGGAGCTTCCTCTACTATAAAGAGAACCTTGTAAAGATATTGCTGACTGAAAAAGTCGGCTAACAACTGACTCTTTATCCTTCCTGCCTGGATTGGTTCTATTGGGACGAGGAAAAGACCGAACGCCCTGTTCTAGGGGATGAGGAATTGATTAAAGCTTGGGCTAAGACTGTTAGATTGCACCCCGACTTTAGCGAGACCGATTTTGGGACTTGGGAAGGTCACTGTGGCAATCTCTGGGGCCTCCAGTACAAGCTTCAGTATGAGGATCTCTCTGTTAACTTTAGTCTCATCGCTTTCCTACGAACTATAACCTACGGAATAAGGGATGTTGTGGCTGTTATACCTTTTAGCCTTGACCTCGAAACCTATGTCCTCCGAGCTAATGAATGGGGGAAAGAGACCTTCTCGACCAAGCTCCTAAAAAAAGGCGTTCTGGTTACGAAGAACCGTCCTATGGTGAGCTTCCGACCGATTCGAGAGATTATATTCAACTGCGGCTATTTTGTTGGTATTATTAACTTCGCCAATAAGCGTTATTGGATTGGCTACATCTGGGATGCTAGGGCAAAGCAACTCTCCCTCTTCGATACGATGGACCTTTAAAGGAAGGAACGATTTAGGGCTGCTGGGGTTGCCTGGAGGGAGATCATAACCGTTAATGGTGCCCCATTCGACTTCTCTATCTACAGTATGCCAGCCTCTATTCAGTCCTACGGTTGGGAGTGTGGCTTTCTTGTAGTCTTTCTCATAACTTTAACTATTTGCGGTATGGTTGGCCTGGATAAGTAGCAGATGCAGGGAGGGATCCCAATGGAGAGACTAGTCTTCAACGACCTGAATGACAAGCTGGTAAGTATCCCTTTTAAGCTATGATTTTGCGACTGGAAGCTCGGCGCCGTTAAGTTAAAGCCCCCGCCCCAGCTAAAGAAGAAGGGGAAAGCCGCTAAGAAGAAGGAGACTGTGGACCAGGACTTGGATCTGGAGCGCGTCAGAAGCTTCATTGGGTGCGCCATTATGGAGGAGCTTGGGATCCAGGACCTGATGTATAGTGAGGGTACGGACGAGGTCTGCTGAAAAATCGACCTCTCCTATGACTGTGAGCATGGGTTTATGACTACCGACTAGAAACTTAAGATATTAGATCTCTACATCAACCTTGGTGGGTTCTCCCTAGTTAGCTGGAAGAGTCTTGACCTCAAGAAGCTCCCCGATGCCTATTGAATTGTCCCTCATCCTGCTGTTTCTTTTGGTCAGACGTTCTGCTCTATAACGATGTATAGATTAGACTACCAAAAGGTCAACTTCACTATGGCCGACAACCTCATCAAGATGTTTAAGGAGAGAGGATTTGAGGTTTAGAAGGGGATCCCTAAGCTACCTGGGACTACGGGAGGGAGTGTTATTTCTCTGGGCTCGACTGTCCTAGAGAAATCGCTAATAGCTCCTAAGCCTGCATCTAAGACTGTATCTGTAGTACCCTCTGGGGGTATCGAGGAGATGGAAATGATATTCGGTAGAACTTCCTCTTCTCCTAGGCCCTCTGGACGTTTTGAAGGGACAGGGAGAGGAGCGGTATCTTCCCTAATGGAAGGGGTCAGGGATATCAGGGCCTCGCCATCGCCACCTCCAAAGTCGCCGGCAGTATCCCAAATTGAGAGGGATATCCGAAGCCCAAGTCCTTGTCAGCCTGCTGGGTTGGATGTATCGATGAGAGATGTTTGTAGAATGTCCGCTAGGAGTGATGTCTCAATAAGGGATCCATCGCCCAGCCCACTACGTCGTCAAGCTGCCAGATCCTATAGGACCCCGACTGTTTCTGCTGTCCAATTCATCAATGGAGCCGTCCTTCGCTACTTCGACGATAATGCTATTCTTAAAGGACGAAGCGAGTACAACAACATCTCTATCGGTGAGGGTGCGAAGAAGATGACTATTAATACTAACCGAATAAACCTTCCTTGTATTTTTAAATAACCTATGCTATTCATGCTCAAGTCCGAGTCCTACGCAACTTATATCCCGGAAGGTCTGATTTCTCTTTTCTAGTGGGAGGAGCTGATTGACGCTGCCTATATGGATGTCATCCCTCCTGCTATTGCAAAGATCAGTCGGGAGGAACGTTACCGTTAGCGTGAGGCTTGTAAGTAATGGTTGTTTGGTGTGCTATTCTGCTTTCTTTGGTGGATTGGAATGGTGATGGATAGGGAAGCTCGTGGTGAAGGGAGTCGCTCTTAATGGAGGAAGTTAGTCTTTAGAAGCTTCTAATGAGATGCTTCTCTAATGTTTGTTGTGTTTCTTTGGTTGGAATCTTGAATGGGGAGGCTGTTGTGTTGTGCGCGTTCCTGGCCTGATTGGGGATAATTATCGGATCGCGGGGGAGGGATGTGACAGGCGGTTAGGGACACTTGGGCTAGCTAGTCGCTAGTGGGGATGTCTTTAGGGTGACCCGGATGGGGTTAAAAGGGGAGGTTAGTGCCGTTACTGGGGGAAATCATTATTTTTCCTTTTATTAGAGATTCTTCCTAGAAGTCAGAGAGGCCGGAAGGGCTCGAGGCTGCTAGGGAGTCTATTAATTGATTGCCTTCATTTTTGAGAGATTTATTTGAGCCTTCTTGCCATCACTACGTTCCCTATCCAACCTCCGTCTTTAACCTCCCTTAGATATCGGTCTGCCGCAGGCCCCATTGATGCCTTGCCAGCGAACTTTCCTGCGACCGACCCGATATACAATCTCATGAGATGCTTCCCTATCAGGAGACATAAGCCTCAGGTTGATCCGACCTCATACGCGTAATCTGGTGCAGCTTCGGGCTGACCGGCCAAGACGCCTGTGCGACGACTCTCTGTGCATTTCCCCTAGGGAAGGTTAATGAGTTGGGTGTTGTTTTCCGTCCCTTCCTGCTGCTAAATTACTTAAAAATAAGCTAGAAGATAAGTCTAGCAGCAAATACCTTTTAATTAATATATAGAGGAATTTCCTTGCTTCTACTAAGTTACCTGGGTTAAATAAGATAAAAATTATAGAATCTCTAAAAATAGTAATTAACTTACCAGTATAAAAAAACTAAAAAGATAGATATTATAATAAGAAGAGAATAAGAAATATTCAATTTAAAATACTTACTAATTACTATTAAGTGCTAAATCTAATAGACTTTAGATTAACCAGCCTTAAGTTTATATAGCTTCCGATATTAAGGTAAACTGGAGTTTTAATTTTATTATATAAAAGTGGGTTAATTATTTATACTAAAGTCTATAGAGGTAGCTCTTAAACTCCCCCTTATTAGTAGTAGAGGTATATAAATAGTTAGTATAAGCTTATATCTATTAAGTAAATTACAACTCAGTACTATAAAAGTCTGTTAGTCCTTAACTATTAGAAGATATAGAAAAGCAGGCTATATCCGATTTTAGCATTAATACAGATACTGGATAGTTAGTATCTATTTCGAATTATAATAACCCTGATCCAGGCCCAGCTATTAACTTCGATACAGCCTTATATACCTTACCCGAGGCGGAGGACGATAAGTAAGATCCAGTCAGACACCTTGCGCACAAGTTAATAGAGCAACTTGTAAAATTTCAAGGATGCTATAATAACTGCTATCAAGTAGTAGAGTGTAACCAATTGGAAGACCCGAATAAATATATCAGTCTTGTAATATATCTGGAATTTGCACCTGAGCTGGGTCCTAATATCCTTGGCTCTGCGATAATAGCACACCAAAAAGATAACCTAGCTGGAAAGCTTGATGCTGCAACCCGAAGATTATTCTGTAGTATCAGCTCTATGTGACGGGATAAGAGCACGAATGAGGTCGAGTGCGACTTGGGCAAAATGATTATTTACAAGGAGAGAAAGAGATTCCTAAGGAAAGCTCTGACTTAAACTATTTACACAATATTCATAAAGTGAAACTATTTATAAAGTATGAAAGTTACATAATCATTCCCTCACACTCCAGAGACGAGATACCTCGTATTTGCTTAAGAGAAGACGATGGGGTTATAGATGATGCCGGGGTTTCCTTTGATATAGATAGCATCATAGCCTTCCCGAGTTGCCTTGCAGTTGCCAAGCAGGGCATTCGATAGTCTCCTACCCGGATGACTGTATCTGATCTTCAGTCTGATCTTCACCTCCGCTCAAGGCCAGTTACTTACTTCGATGTGACTGGAAGCTAATATAAAGTCTACCGACCTGTCCACCAGACTCCTTATTACACCTTCGGTCGTGTCGTTGGATTTGAGGATATATCTTTATACTTTCTGTTTCCCAACCTATATCGAGAAGAGTAGAAGTGCAGCCGGCTCGAGACGAAGACTTTCGGCTATGGATGGACGGCATTCTCCTTCCGGCAATATACCAACACTACAGCAGCGCCTATATCCAGTATTATCCATCAAGCTATAACCACAGTCGGTATAATTCCACTGCCCGTGGAGTAGAGATACTTACTCAACGTGTGCACTCAGTAGCACGGGAATAACAATTGGTGTACCATCTACTACCCGAGGGACTGGTAGATATTTGGGCTAATATCCTCGCCACTGTTTAAGAACTAGGGTTCTAATAGTTTTAGGACGTTACTATCCTCCTTTAAGCAAAGAACCTTAAGGTCCTTACAAAAGACATCACCTGGGAGAAAATGGTATCATGTTCTCAAGAGTATTGGGTTAATGCGATTGACGAGAGCCACATCACGACAGAACTCTACATTGATATCGGAAAAGAAACTTGTCCTCAGCAGGCATCTCAAGTTGTGCATTGGAGCCAACTGGCAGCTGAGGCGATCGATGGTCTAACAGATAAACGAGCCGAAACTCTATTGTACAGACGATGTTGCTTAGAGTCATATGCCTTCCAGGCCCAGGACGGATCCACCGATGAAACGAAGCAGAAGCAAGTCTTTTATCCCTTCAGTATGCTTCATGATACTGGAAGCTTAACCATTGAGACTGGAAAGCGCTCTTCACGCTGTGCTGCTGGCCTTCTTTACTCTCAATTCTACTCCAGTGTCAAGGAAGTATTCGCAGCGGGGAATGTATATCCATTTACGAACACAGCCATCGAGACGCTTGCCCTACATACAGATTACCGTAAAAACTCTGTTAACTCGCGCAGCCTAGCTTCTCCACAAAAGAAAGGAGAACCAATACACTAGGCTGTTTGTGACGTTTTCGCGGTTAACAGTGGAAAAATGGAGACACTAGGCTGCGCGAGTTAACCGGGTTTTTACGGTATTCGCAGTTGATTACTCGGTGTTCGGACGGCCCCTGGCCAATCACAACCGCCCAATTTAGTATGGCACGGACCATTACATGGTGATCGGATTTCGGTGGGATCGGAACGGAGCAGAATGCTGATTGGTGCTATGGTTTATAAAGGTGGGGCTAAGGTTTACAGCTAACATGGGTTTGAAGAAATATCCAGGTTCTATGGACTACTGCTGTAGAGAAAAGCAAAATAAAAGCAGCTAGTAAAGTAAGTAAAGATTAGAGGTGAGGAAAATAAAGAGGAGAGAGAGGAGGAGAAAAAAGGAAAAGGGGTAAAGGAACAGAAGTAAATATATACTCAAAATCCCAACCAACTCCCCCCCGGGCCAATTACATGCTTATCATTATTTACTTTAAGTTTCCAATAGCAGCAGATCACAACATGGAAGACTATGTTCAGCTTAATGAGGAGTATAAGATACTCATGTGCCGACACTGTTGTATCAGCATCCGGCCAGGAATAAGCATTGAGCGACATTTTCGACAAGAGTACCAACTCAAGGGCCCCGTGTTGCGCGAGATCATTGACTACTTTCAAAGCATGGAGCTGAACGATCCAGTGCATGCTACGCTACCCGAAGATGGTTTGGCACCGGTGGCACTGCTCAAGGTCCGTCACGGGTTTAGCTGCACGCAGTGTAGGTATCTGACGGTTGCGCGCGATAACATTACCCGGCATGGGCGAGAGGCCCGTGACAAGCATGGGCAAAGCGCGCGTGGCGGGTGCAGCGGAGCCGTAGAACGAAGGGGGAACAGGCAGTACATAGATGTGCAGCTACAGTCGTGGCAACAGGGCGGACGCGCGCGGTACTGGATTATCAACGACGGCAATGCTAACGCAGAGGGGTCAACATTTACACAGGAGGCAGCGGCCAACCCGGGCCGTGGCGAGAGTGCTATGCAGCGTATGATTGCCAAGTACGTCGAAACATTCAGCAAAGACGACGCCGGGCGGCTCCGGAAAGGCGACATCGAAGAAGGGTTGGATCGCGACTCGCCGTGGGTGAAGCGGCTCCGATGGGTACGGCACTTTGGGTCGCGGGACAAGCTCAGCATATTCAAGGCCGCCGAGTGGGTCAAGGCAAAGGAAGCAACCGGGCAGCAGTGGCAAAGGAGGCAGCAGCAGCAGGACGAGGCAGCTGCCCGAGAGCAACAGCTGCTGGTGCAGCTCGGCGAGAGCTTCGACCGTGAGGTTGAGCGTTGCAGCTGGCGGAAGAAGAGACTCCATCGCAGCGTGAGGAGCGGAGGCGTCCGGAGAAGACATTGGCTGGATGTTTCTGTGAAGACGGATAATAATAATACAAGATACCACCTCAATCCGGCTTATCTAAAAATATCTAGTCATTATCCAATCTAGAGTCCTTTTGCCGTAGCTGGCAAATGCGACACGAGGAATGTTGGAGATCACAAGTGTGAGGCGACCAAGTCGGTGGCAAGGTGTGGAAGAGGGAGGAACATTCTACAAGAGATCGTGCCTGTACATAAACAGTGGTTCCCCTACTGCACACTTAGCCTGAATAAAGCATTTAATATCTTCTCATTTCAACAAGGAAACACTCCCTACCATTCTGGCGAACGTTGCTGCCGAACAATACCACGCCTTTCTCCCCTCAAACATCTTTGCTCTTCCTATGAACCAAACCATTTAAATCACCTAAATCTCAGCTTATGTACACTTAACTTAATAAAACTAATAATACTGATAATACAATCATATATTGTAGTTAAAAAACGTAAATTAGAGCTTGCTTTTATTATATAGGAATTTAGAGCAAACATGCTTCTATTGGACTTCCTGGCCTATGATGCGTGACTGTCCTCTCTGACTTTCAGCTCGACTTTGTGGCGCATCTAGCTATAGATGTTCCCTTAACTCTAATAGATATGTAGCCAATGCTTAGCTGTAGGATAGGTAGAATTGGGCGACACAAGTCCTCCCCATATTTGCAGAGAGTAACGATAGAGCCAATTCAGCAACACTATATGGAGTTTTCTGACTGTTATCTGCATCTTGAGTCACAAATATTATATGTCAGACGAATAGGTCCGAAAGGTCAGATAGGGATATGATCTAGGTTTCCGGGACCGTAGCTTCGAGCCCTAGCTTTCCGGAACCGCGGGTCCTACGAACTTAGGATCAGGCTCAATAACCTAGTTCGGCCTTAGCAACCTAGTTCCCCGGCTTCTAACGGGATCCCCGGCTTCTAACGGGATCCCCGGCTTCGACTGGGGTTCACGGACCTAGGGCCCTGGGATCAGCCCGGCCCCAAAGGCATAAATAGCTGGCCTTCCCCCCAACTAGATAGAAGGAATAAGACAAGAGATTCTATCGTCCTCAAGCTGTATCAACCAATTCATCCTGTCTGATATTATAGAGCAAGGCCGGCTGAGGCAATGCGGTTTGAGAGGGACAAATCTTAAAAATGCCGTATTATAGCGGGTTGCATGCCCGTGACCGTCGCCAAGTCCTGCAGGTAAGCAGACCGCTTACGGCTGTTCAGGTGAAGGTGCAAATGAAGTCGCGGCTTCTGACTCCGGTTCCCCCTGTCGTTAGCGGGAAGCTTTCATGAGTCAGCCATATGCAAGCCTTGTTCTCTTGCGGTGCATTTCTAGCTTCTCCGAGCATTGCGGAGCCAATCACCAGATGTTTTCTGCCGCACTTGCCCAACCGGTTATCAAAAGTGGAATGTGCACTCCAGCAAAGCTGCTGGCATTACCATGATATGAATCATCTGCTTGCCACGAGGCAGAACTGACCCGCTGAGCAAACAGTCCTGATCCACGTTGATACCTCAACGTGCATGCTTTTTCTCCGATTAAAGAGATATTGCTCATGGTTGGTGAACGTTTTATCGCTTCTGGACATAGCATCATCATAAGAGCCAGCCCCTTTGCTTTTGTTTTTTTGTAAAGTATGCGCTACCCAGTCTTCCACATTCTCCAGAGCACAGCTAGGAGAGCCCTATACTGTATGAGGAAGGATAAGATCTCGGCCGGCCTGAACTTATGCTCTAGCATCTTAGCAGCAAATTTATCCGCAAATCGTTTAACGATTAATTGATATTTAGTTCGCCACTTTGTGTATGATCTAACTTTGTCTGGCTGCTTAAACACGAGGTGTATATTTGAGTGGATAAGTCCCTGTCGACAAGTTAGAACTTGACCTCTCTGTTAACACCCCTCGGTTGAATGAGCGTATTATCTAACTTCTTGACGTGGTTCGTGGTCATAATGAGCAGCCAACCCTCTTGGGACGCCACATCGATAGCATGGAGCAGTCTCGGGAGCGTCACTGATTTCGTGTACCCAGATTTCCCACTTTCGCAGGGATTCTCACCACTAGCATCACGAGAATGTGCCACACCAGCGGCATCAATGTCCTCCAGCAAGACGACGCCTTGTGGAGGGAGCTGGGCGAACAGGCTCTCGAGCGTTTAGTCGCTGACGGTCGATACGCTCACAGCGTGGCGTAGATATCTAGACCAAAGCGACCAGCCACGGACTGCGGCTGCCTGTGCGATGGTCTTGTTCTGCTTGCCCGTCTTGACTCGGTCTATGCCAGCGCTGCCGTCAGATCAGATTAACAATCAGATATATCAATCAGATCAATCAATTCAATTCAGATATGGAATTTAGTCAGATCAAACAAATCAGATTTGAGTCTTTGAATATCTGATATATCTGATATCCCCTAGATGCCCTGAGGATGCTTTGATTGTGTTTGGTTCAACTGCCAGCCCGTACCCTAGAGTATTCAACGCGATTCCCAATACTGCTTAGCCGTTGCTAAGGCAGTCGACAAGGTGATAAACCGTGCCTTGCCCCTGACCAGGGTGCGCGTCCACGCAGACGTTGCCTTGCTCTCTATTTTCGGCGTAAGGTAGTCGTACAGTGAACTTAGCTAGCTCAAAATGCAGGTCTTGTCCCGTTGGCAGCTTGCTCTTTGAGGTCGCTTACACGTTTCATGGTATTTCTCAATGTCGGGGAATCCGATAGCGGGCAGCTTGGCTGGCAGCGCGTTATCAAAGCACTCACCCTCCTTATTTGCTCGCCTCGGACCCAGACCAAAGAGCATTGCCAAACAGTACGAAGCAGCCTCTGCACTAGCCTCAACTAATGATTCTTCGGTCGAAGACCTCTATAAGATCACCTGGGGCCAACGACGCTTCGTGATCGGAGGTTTGCTGGACAGGCGAAAGAGCCGGGGCAGGCGCAGCTGGATTGGAAACTATGGGTGGTTTCTGGCAGAATTGAGGGCAGACAGTACATCAAGCGGCGACATATGGTGCTGCCGGCTCTGTAATGAGAAGGGGGCACCGCAATTCTTCAATGCGCAGTCCACATCTTCGGCACAGGCCCACCTTCGGAAGTTGGAACCCCATTCAAGAACTGCAGGATACTGCTGACCCATCTAGAGCTCACAGGATTACCGAAACCTTCCAGCCCGCTTCATCTGATGAGTCCTCCGTCATCGACCTTCAAAAAGGGGCATCTATGAAACGACCGGCTCCGACTGCCACGGTTGTTCCCCGAGCAAAGATCACGCGGATCCGAGAGCTGTCCGTTGGCTACATTGTCGATTCGAACCTGCCGTTTGCCACCCTCGAGAGTACCTACCTGCAAGAGCTGTTCCAGCAATTTGATCCTGACCTTTGTCGCCACGCGCTCCGGGGTCGAACTACAGTAAGAAAGGACCTAGGGGACATATTCACGCAGAAGAAAGTATCTATCAGGAAAAAGCTCAACGAGGCCATCACCCAAATACACATCAGCTTTAATCTATGGACCTCTCCAAACAGACTGGCCTTTATTTCGATATTTGGTCACTTTCTTAACAAGAAGCATCTATATTGCAGCCAACTACTTACTTTTCGGCGGCAGGTTGGGTCGCACTCCGGCGAGAATATCGCATTTACAATCAAGAGTGTTATCCGGGACTAGGAGATCGACTCAAAGCTCGGGGTCTCGATCTGTAACAATGCGAGTAGTAACGACTCTTGTTTGCGGAGTCTCTATGCAAGCTTCGATGCCTCGATGACTCGCGCTGATACTGAAGCACGAAGGATGCAGTGCTTCGGGCATATTCTCAATTTGGTGGCCCAGTCTTTCCTCTACGGCGAGGATGCTGCTTCTTTTGAACTTCAGTCCGAAGCCTATGGCTTGCTCTAGCAGGTGGAAGAGGACCTTGAGCACTGGCGAGCGAAGGGTCCAGTCGGCAAGCTCCATAATATCGTCAAGTTCATCCGGGCCTCCCCGCAGCGCACCGAAGCATTTAAAGCACATACCAGGGAGCAGGAGGAGGCTGAAGTATACAAGCTTGCAGAGGAGTCGACAGCTGAGCTCGAAGTCATACAGAACAACAGCACCAGGTGGAATTTGACGTACATAGTGATCGAATGTGCCTTACTGAAACAGTCCGAGCTCAATAGCTTCATCCAGAAGCTAGGTTTAGAAGCAGATGCATCCAAAAGGGCGCCTACAGCTGATGTCCTGACCTCTGACGACTGGAGGTGCTTAGGGAAATTCACTATGTATTAGAGCCAATCTACTATATGACTATAAGAACATAAGGATGGGGCACAAGTAGTGGTTACGGCCGGCTTTGGGAGGTTATGATAGGGATGGAGTTCATTTTGGACTATCTTGAAGACTGAAAAGCCCTGTATGAGGAGAAACCTACTTATTTGGCAGTAGAAGCAGGGCTTGTAAGGCAGGGGGAGGAGTCGCCATCCCTAACACCTAGCCAAATATGAGAGCGACTATTACGCCAACTACAACTACCCTTGAGGTTTTAAGGGTGTGAGATTCTTGCCGCTATTGTCAGACGGAAGCTCCGGCTTATTCACCGGTTGCTCCACGGTTTGATGAGGCCGCCTTGTCTGCTCATTCTCGAAATGAATACGTGCAGAGCGACGCTCGCTCCGTCAGTAGTATAGCTAGTATGGAGGGGCAAGAGCGAGCCAGCATTAGGGTGAGCATCAATAATGCTTGGATAAAGCTTAATGAATACTACACGCTCCTCGGCCAATCCCCTCTGTTTGCGGCCTTCGTCATTTTAAATCCGGATCTTGGCCTCCAATGGCTTGAGGCTAACTGGAGCTCGCTAGAGCAGCTGCGGTAGCTTCAGGATGCAAAGGGTGGAATCAAACATTACTTTGAGCGTTGGTACTTACATAATGATATAGCCCTTAAGAAGGCCGATGTCACAATGCCCGTCATAACGCTCCGACCTAAACAAAGCAAGTTTGAGCAGTGGGTGCAGAGCCGACAGCCTAAGCTCTCCACGACAGGTTGTGAACTTGAAAGATACTATAGGCTCGAACCGGAGCAGGTGAGAGATCCTGTTCAATGGTGGATCGATCATAGGAGCGCTTTTCCGCAGCTCAGCAGGTTTGCCTTGGATGTTCTTGCAATTCCGGCTATGGCAACCGACTGTGAGAGGGCATTCAGCTTGGCAAAGCTTACAGTCACGTCACAAAGACATTCCTTGCTTGGATCGACCGTTGAAGAACTGCAGTTGCTGAAGAACTGGATCAGAGGAGGTTCTGTCACACTGGGGGGCCTGTGTTGGAGCAACCAAGCTGGGGAGAACCTAGCTTCAGACTGACCCACCCATGCATATATCAGATATCAATCAATCAATCAATCAAATCAGATATGAGCCGTAAACCATCAGTTCAGATCAGATTTGGCCTCAGATCTGATTTGATTGATCTGACGGCAGCGCTGGTCTATGCCCTCCAGGAATGCCCGCTGGCACATGTGATGATGTGACATTAGGTTGCACCGGCAGTTGAGTAGCTGACACCCCCTACTGGAAAGGGCGACGCCTGTCGATCACGTTACTTGTGCATGGATGGGCCCTCACAGATCGTGGGTTTGATGCATGAATCAGGGTTTGCTTCATGGACCGTGAGACGTTCTACCGGCCTTTGATAAGATGATGACCGTCTGTAATCGGACTTTTGTGTGTTAGTTAGGTAAAACCCTGCCTTGGCCAATCGACGGCAAGATCACCTCGAGAGTTCGGACCAGGGCGGGGAAATGACGTATGTCCTGTTGTAGCGGCAGCATTGCTGATGCTGGTCGAGCGACCCATTCCGCTGCCAGACTGTGACCGCAGGCAACGAGCACGTGCATGCACATGCAGCCTGTAATCGTTGGGATTCCAGCAGAAACGCAAGGCGCCAGCAGTCGAGTAGCCGAAGTGACACGGTTGGGTGGGTGGTGGGCTAGAGGCAAGTAGGTAGGTAAAGGGACCCGGGCCGTGAGATGGGATATTAGAGAAGGGGAATAGCTACAACCCTACAGACCAAGGGGAATCTAGCTTTACCCTACCTCACTTTACCCCTGCCCCCTATTATCCAGCTGTCAAAGCGAAAAGGAAATAGCAGCCTCTCTTTAACCTCTCTTTAACTCTCAAAGGCCGTCAGATATTCGAGCTTGAACGCCCAGCCGAGGAAGCCCCAGACCCTTTATATAAAGCCGTATCTGGGACCCTCTGGCACCGCTCGCGAGCCCCATCACAAAGGTTGCCGGGAATGAAACCTACCAGGCACGGTCGTCCTCTCAGGTGCCAAACACACGCTGTACGAAGAACCACCCTTCACAGAGAGCACCCACAAACCATAGTGGCGGGAGGCTCGTGCTCTCTTCCCATGTTCCCTAGGCAAGGCGTCTTATTTAGCACATTATATCACTAATGTGCGCCTCAAGCCTGTCTGATGGAATCGGGCGTTTTGGTGCTGTCATGAACCTTGTGTGGGCTCGGCCTCAAACGTGGTGGAACTTTTCTTCCTTAGTGTAGCCCCAATTGCATCCTCACCGCCAAGGGTATCCCAGACTCCGGAGTCATGTACGCCCGCAGAAAAGAGGCTCCGCTTCGTTGGTTGGCTCGTCGCCGACCTCAGAGTGTAGGAAGTCAGCCCGTCCCGCCTTCCATCCAATGAGGCAAATAGAGTGACCACTCAGTGGTGTGTGGGGCTGTTCTAGAAACATTCTGTTCAGTTGTTAGGCGCTGTTTGCTGCATTTCCTACGCTGAGATTCGCGGTAACTTGGAGAGAGTCACCGCCACTAAGTGTCTTGCTAGTTGATACGTAGGGCTGACATATGGACTTGGACCCACGGCATTTTCCGAACGCTGTTAGAGTTTATTGTTCCTCGTTGCGTAAGAATCGCGGCAGAACGTTTTTGAAGCTAGAAGTCCCACTTGCTGTCAATCCCGCCTTAGCGCTCCAGTGGAAAATCGTGTCTCAGCTTCCCTTACTTAGGTCCTCATGTAAAAGAGTCCCTGTTACCCTAGGACGAGGCTGGTCAGCGGCTTGCCCCACAATGCCAACGGGTAGTCTGTGCGGGCACCCTGAGACAGGAAGGCTTGCGGCTGCTCGGCGTCCTCGGCATCCACTAGCTGCTCGGAACCCTGACGGACAATGTATGTTAGTGTCCAGCAGTAACAGGGCGTAGCAAGGCCAAAGTTACGCAGCCCCGGTAGAGTTGCACTTGTGAGGTATGTGAGGCATGTGAGCCTTGGGGATGTAGTTTCTGAGTGGTAGAAGCGCCTTTTGGTCGTCAAAAGGTAAGCATGACACCTGGTGATGTTTGTTTTGAGTTCAATGGCATTGAGTGGAGCCCTCCGTGTCGGACATTGGAATCTATCTCCGCGGAGGAGACTTCTTGCAAACTGGCTTGACACATGGGGTGGAACGCCTGCACAAGCTCGAGGGCCACATCGAGTAAGAGGACAAAGCCTTGTACTGGCCGAGACCGATACATGTTAAATCCCCCGTTTCCAGTCGATTGTCTGCAACTGATCCCTGTACTAGCAGCCCATGATCCTCCATCATACTACGGCCGATACCGCAATCAACTGCAGTCACGGAGATCTGTCAATCACACTCACACAAGACACCTCCAAGACAATGGCAAGATCATCTTCTGCAGAACCAGCCAAGGCTACCAAGCGCAAGGGTAAGTAAGATGCGACTGCTCGACAGAGGTATTGCCTTCGTATTAACTGAGACATCTACAAGGCACAAGAAAGGTGTCAACCTTGACACCGTCACAACGTGCCCGCAAACGAGCCCACGACCGAGAAGCTCAGCGGGCAAATCGAGCAAGGTCCAAAAAGACAATCGAAAGACTCGAGCGGGAGTTGGAAGAGCTCAAGGCCATCCAAGAACTCATTCGCAGAAACAAGTCCTTAGAAGATGAAATATCCAGGTTGAGGGAGGCCATGGGCTTTGCAGCCGGACGAAGGTATAACAGATATGGTTAGTCAGAATGCGAGTTGGGAATCATTAACATTCTAACAGTCGCGTAGTCTTCGACGACAGCATTATTGCTCTCAGCGGGACGATGTCGAGTTCCCGATCGTCTCAATTCCCAGGGTGCAGCGCCATACAAGACTTCGGCCAATCGTACCTGCCACTTCCCGACGCTTGCGGGCCCTGGGGATCCAACATCGCTTGCTCTGTGCCATCAACCGGCTCCAGCCCTTCCTCATCTGGAAACACAGACGAGTACGGCGACGCATACATTTCCATCAGGGCACCAACCTCCATGGTGGAGTGGGTTCCCTCGTCCACGACCGCGTGTTTTCGTGGCCAGGATGTTGAGACGGAGTTCCAGGACTTGAGGCCCGGTAAGGATGTCCCGGTTCACCGTCGTTAACATGTCATGCTGAGTCAATCTAATCTCGTGCAGCTCGACGATACGGCATATCCCCTAGCAAATCCCGCACCCTTCGAGGCAGCCGACCTGCCCCTTGCCCATTGATTAGGCAACCCAGTAGCTCGTTTTGGGAGGTGCCCGTCTTGATCACAGCGCCAGCCACTGAGGCTGATCGCCTGCTCGTCACCTTCATCCAGGATTGCCGCCGCATGATGCGGAAGGAATCTCTTGGCGCCATTCTCTCACCTTCCAAGGCCAACATCAAGCCTCTCCTCGAATACCACCCTGCCTCGCCCGTCCACAACCCGTCCGAGCTGCAGCCAGCTGGCCGGCACACACGCCTTGCTCCAGCGGTGTCGGGGCCTGCAGTCAATCACCCAGTCACGGAACTGGCAACAGCTCTGTGCAACAATGTCGGCATGACGAGCATTATTGAGCGCCTTGCAGTGTTCGCGCCCATACGACGCATGGTCGCCTGGCTGGCGCATCCGACGGCACAGACGTATGCGGAGCTGAGGGACGACTTCAAGCCAACCCGGATGCAGCGAACGATTCCACATTCGCAATGGATCGACTTAATGCATTGCAAGCGTCTCCGGGACGTGGTGATCCAGAGGCCAGAGGTTTACGATACTGAAGAGATGCAGATTATCTACTCCCGCAATTTACGTCTTATCAATTGGCCCAGTAGACAGGAGGACGCCTTGATATTTGACGCGCAGTCTGGCGACGTGTGGCTTAGCGACACCTTCATGGCATACGCCGAAGACCCCAAGAACTGGAAGCTGAGCAGGGACTTTTTAAGACGTTATCCTGAACTAGGCGGCTTTGTTGAGATCGACGAAGATTGGTAACTACGTTGTACCTAGACTTCGAAGGTGCTTATCAAGTAATGGGAATTCAAGATCCGTGTCCCCATCCAAGAGGCGCAACTCAGGGGTTTCATTCCTCCTGTCTCTTTTCTTTCGTTGCTCGCCTGTTCGCAAGGCCGAAGATTCGGTGGGCCGCTCTGAAATGGAGACTGTCTTAGTAGATGCTACTACGCAAGCATGGCGGACGCAAATATGGAGTCAGCCGCCATTGTCTGGAATGGCGTCCTGGAAAATGACCCTCCGCCCCATCTTATGAGGCCCCCCTGGGCGACGGCACAGCGATGTCGATTTCCGTGGCGCGAATCACCGACGTGGGATACGTCGGGGCGACGTATTGAAGCCCTCTTGACATCTAAACGCCTTCTCTCCGGAGAGCCAAGAGGCGTTACGGACTTAGATACTAGAGGTGTGGCTCAATGCGGCCCAACTGGCGGACAAGACGTGGCTTGTATAGGGTGAGGGGGTGCGATATGGAGAAGTGTGGATGGAATTTCACAAATCCCATAAATTCTCCTCCAAGCTGACGACCGTACGTGCGAATTCCGGCGCGCAGCTAACTATTTGGAGTTTGGGGCGGCGCGAGTCACTGTCGCGCAGCGATCAGCGCTAGAAAGGCTAGAAGGCTCGGCGCCTAGTCCTGCCAGGGCCATCACCCCGTGCCCAGCAGCCTAGGTGCGGCTCCGCGGCCCTGATTCATGCCAAGTGCCGAATTTCATCGGCGACTCAATTCGACTCGCTACGACGAACCCTACGCTGTGTATCGTTGACGCGCCCCCTTCGATATCAATCCCTTCCGCCCTGTTTCGCACTTGACGTTGATGTTCGGATACCCCACCGCCTTCATGATTCTATTCTCATGGAGTCCACATTTCTAAACGCCCCGCTGGAGGATGTGCAGCTGCAGGATATATATATACACACCCATAAGCAACACCGAACGAATTTCATTCCGGGGTCGGCATGTGGGGACCAACAGAAACATGTGCAAGAGACAAAAATAGGGCGAATAAGGCGACGGTTCATATTGTGGGGGTTTCAGCGTGAGAATTATGAAAAGAGAATCCGAGGTGAGAATCTGAGGTAAGATGTGGAGAGAGCTAGGTTTGATTAGGCCTACTTACTATGACCCAAACCTAGTCTTTCAATCCATGCGGGAAGTTGCCTCCTGAGGCTTGTCTAAGCATTTTATCAGCCATATATATGTGAATTACTTGATTTCCTGTTGCTATAGCATCTCTGCAGCATCAGGCGGATGGTTAAACATACGGGCAATGATATGTTGGAGATTAAAGGCTAACTCAGTGACCTTCTCGCAGGACTTGACTCTTGTGGCGTCGGTGGAAGGTATGGATCTGGCAAGGCTCCGATGTAGGGGATGGAATACAACAGGAACTCAAAGGCCAAAGCGGCGGGGTCAACTCAGCGGCCTTCTCATACAACTCCGTGCTCATGGCATCCCCTTCAGACGATTGGACGGTACGGATTTTCTCATATGTTGGCGCACTAATAGGGGCAATGCATGCAGGAGCTCAGGGCCAATGGTGGCCTGGTCTGCCGCCTTCTTGCACGACCCGATGTTCGTAACGTCGGCCTCGACCGATGGGGCGGTATGGATCTGGCGCTCTGACTCTGGTGACTGCATGCCGAACATTTACCTTAAGGCTACATCCTCTCACCTCCAGGCCGACTCAATGGTAAGAGTGGAAGCATAGCCTCAGGGGCAGGCCCTACTCAGCTGCAACGCCCTTGAACACCACCTGGGAGGGCCGCGCGGCATCATCGTCATAGCCTCGGCCACTGTCCTCGCCGATGGACAGGCTGTGGTTGCGCGACGTCGGGTTCAGCAGGTTGAATCACATGTAAACCTCCCAATGCATCTCCTGTGGCCACTTGGCAACTTGGCATCACTTACCACATGACAATTTTACGGGAGATATCAGCAAGCGTTCGGCAATACGAGCAGCCGGTATACCATAATCTTAGTCAGGTCTTTCGGCACGAGGTTAAAATTCGGCTGGTTAGTGTTGCAGCTGACACCCATATACCTTCGATGAGGGTTGCAAGGGGTGTGAGCGCTAACGACGAATCGTTCTTGCTGGGCTGCGTGGCGTTCTCCCTGCATGGATTGAGTGGTTCTGGGTGTCTCGGTATGAGGTTTCAGTTGCTCGACTGCATTGACTCGTTCCGACGAGTAGGAGCGAACAGCATCCCACTTCCCGGTTCTGGAAGGTCTATTGCATGTGATACTATTCTGTAGGTGCGGCAAGACCTCATGGTCCTAGCTTACTTTTTGTTGTTGGAGGGCAACTGCCTACCACTCAAGGGGCTCAGGGTTTAGTTGTATACACGTCATTCCGCGCTGGTCAAAAACCTATCACCCCTGAACACCTGAACAGATGCAGTAGGCAAGAGCACTTGGATGTTCCTACCTGTCCGTTTGTTCAGTGCACGACGAGGCTTGTATTGTACGTAGACGCAGTTTTTCAGCCGTAATTCGTGCTAAAATCATGACCGAGTCATACCCTTCATCTATCTAGGCGAATGCCCATTTCCAGAGCGCTGAGTACGTTGTCGTGTTTCAGCGGTCCAGATCCCTGCCTACCTAGTTAAGCTGCTACCACCCGGCATGGACCGAACTCGAGAGTGACAGATTGGAGGAGCAGGGAAGGGTAAGGCTCGACGACTCGGCTACAGCTACGTCGAGGGCGGAGGACGCAGATCGGCTGTCGGCTAAGCCTGGTCGATGCTCGGGGAGCCCTCTTTGAGGAGGCTCTTCAAGAGCATCTGACGTCTATAAATGGTCGTGATATACCTAGTCAGGTCCAGATATTCATATCAGAATCACCTCCATCGTCTCTCATCCTTCTTGGGCCTTTGTCTTACCTACCGACGTTGTTTGCTATTGCCCTTCCCGTAACTGCTCTTCTGGCCGCCCCTGATATTTATCCGTTTTCGTCTCCAACTGGAGTGTTTCCAAGACCCCCAAACCTTTCAAGAAAGCCTCGACGCATATTGAGCACATTCGTGCCATCTCACCTTTTTTACTCCTATTATTGCTGCCCCCACCCTAATCGGTTTCAGTCCCCAGGTGAGTGACCCGAAGATCTGGAAACGGGTGCGCCGATCGCAGCCCTGAGCATAAAGCCCATCCATGCACGGCGGGGCCAGCTCCAATCCGCAGCAGTCCGTCTTACCTGGGTCAGCAGCTGACGGCCCCAGGGCGCCGGACGGCCGTGCCACTGTGGCTCACACGCTAAGCGCCCGGTGACAGTGCTAGATCAGCTCGATACGAGAATGGCTACGAACAACTCATCCACCGCGTCGGTTCAGTACGGAGATGCTACGCAGTACGGAGCCCTATTTGTTGATTAGAATCGTTCATAGCCCTGTACACCCCTTGTTTCCCCCTTGGATGCTAGTGCCTATATGTCGATCAGCTAACGGCTGGGGTTTCCAGGTCCAGGGTTGCAAGCAACACCAACTCCACAACCTTGAATGGAACCCCTATCCCAGAGGACCGGGAATACAGCCTCGGACGTTATCTCAATCCCTTGCGCTACGTCCCACAATCTCACCCCGACACATATCTCCGGCCCCCCCCTGGGTTCGCAGCGTCGTCTAACGGCAGTTCACAGCGTCAAAGCGTCCATCGCATGGCCCGAATCCTGAGCACGGTTGATTCCCAGCTTCATCAAACTCCCTCGTCGTGATGACGTTCTACAAAGGTTATCCCCAACGCCAGACAGCTAGCCTCGACTGCAAGTCAGGGGTCCAGGGTCCGTTTAGCATCCTTCTTTTCGGCATCTTCCATTAAGCATCCTTCTCCTCGGCATCTTCCATTCCTTGGCTTCCTCGCCTCCCATTCCCACGGGTCGTAGGGCCCTGACTAGCGCGTCTACAGCAGATGATTAGTCCCGTCATGGGTTTCGGAGTCTGTGTTTTGTCCCATGATGCGCTTCCGACAAGGCGCAAGGATGGCAAAGGACGCGTATGGACCGGACGGGTGCCTAAGCTTGGTGTGTCTGAGTTTTTGGAGTCGAAAGGTGTCGGGGCTGGTGCGTGGATTGGCTCAAGCCATTGTGGGTGAGCGAGTAACTGTCGACGCGGACCCTCTTCCAAGCCCAGCCGGCCGGCGAGAATGGATTTACAAAAGAAACACAGAACTGATAGACTACAACATGTACAGTAGAGATAATCACTTTCGTGCCTTCAAAACTACAGAGAATATGTTCCCAGCGCTCTTTTTTCACTTTGGCGTTGCGCGCAAGATGCGCAGCGATCGAAGATCCCTGTCCCCGGAGGAATCGCCGATGTCGCTAGTGGCCTTACATTTCAGGCGTAAGTTGAGACACCACTTGAACGTGGGTCTCCAAGTACAGTGGCATGTGTTGTAGGATCTCGTCAGTTCAGCCCGAAGGGAGCTCGACTGGCGGGCCTGCATGAGGCGGAAAAGTCTGAGGTCGGGACTGGAAAGGTGGTGGACTGTGAGAGTCCTGATGCGAACTATTGGAGGATTGCGGTGGGTGATGATGGGAGTAAGACCGGGTTATGGGCCGATGGGATCCATCGGCCATCTTCCGTCGTCGATGTCGTCGGATGAGATAGAAGGCGCCAACAAGTACGGTATTGAGAATAACAAGCCCGCCCACGGCGATGCCGGCGATGGCTTCGATTGACAACCCTTGCTTGGGACCAGGATCCTCCCCAGGAATGGCCCATGTCGGGAGGACCTACACAAACTGAGGGTTAGTGGCTAGCTTCGCTGAGGGTTTACATCCACCATGTCGGTTTCCTCGAAGCGGCCGATGCCTTACGCGTCATTAGGGCTCGGAGATCCTGGTGGTCGAAGCCGTGTGATGGGGCCGTCTTGTTCGCCCCACCCTCTGCCGAGCCGCCAACGACCGAGATAATGTCTATCGGAATAACGTAGTGCATCTTGGAAGGATTATATAAGGCCCAAGGTGAGTAATAGCTATTTTTCTTGCCCATATCGAGGTTAAGCAGACCCTATTGGTCTGGGGAGTCGCAGTTGTTATTCAATGGGAAAAAACTACTGTGGATGAGCATCTGGGCCTTGTTGACGATATTGCAGCTTAAATGATGATAGGAAGTCGCCCCTCTTGTTAGAGTCTGTAGGGTATATCCGAATCCATATAAAGGTAGGAATTATTAGGACGTAGATGTCATCGAATCCTGTGTTTCCCTCCGCCTGGCTAGTGCTGCTATAGAGGTAGCTGCAAGATATTAGTGTTTCTGTCCCGGCCAGCTCTGGTCCGAGAGACTTATATATTATAGGATGACTGGTCATCTGGCTAAGTTACTTCTGCGCAGAACTGCCTTTGCAGCTCTGGAATATTACCAGTCGCGTTTTGGATATAGGGCTTTCCGCTCAAGATATTGTAGATTATAATATCCTCCATTAGCTGTCCCTCCCACATGCTATTGCCAGCGTCCCGAATGCCACTAAAATAGATAAGTATACCGTTATTACCAGCAGGGATATATACCATCACACCCTCTGCCCGGCTTACTTTGTCTGGAGCAGTGGTATTAGTCCACGAGTTCGAGTCTATATTATACTAGAGCAAATACGAGGTTAGTATTCCGGGTCTACTCCCCCAACTCGCATCAGTAGCATTATTTATCCATCCACCATAGTAGTATCCTTCTCCTCGGCTCGAAATTAAGAGACCTGCGCCGTAGCTCAGACTGCCAATATCGGGAGAACCAGGCGCTCCATGGTTACACCCAGTAGTCGTTAATAATATCGTATGAATACAGGGCGAATGGCCAAGGGGGCTCATCGTAGAATTCGCCTCCAAAGAGGTAGATGCGATTGTTGATATCGTCGGGCCACAATATGGCACCATTGACGTTGGGGATACTGGAACTTTTGCTCAAATTGGCATACCGTGGGGGGGGGCGTGCCCGAGCTCGCGTTCTGGCTTAAGTCATGGCAGACGAAGAAGGGATCTGGCTGGGGATGTCAGCTTGGGCACCTCTTAGAACGTATAAGCCCCATCCGCCGTCTCGAAATTGCAGTCCTCGATCATGTCCGCCAATCATCCAATTCCATAAGGTAAAGAGAATAGAATTGAGGGTTGCTCCATTTTGTTTTCCTCTAGAGTATACGTCGACGCTGATTATCGTCCATAACCTGGGACTGCTGTACGCCGACAGAGGGAAGTTGGGCGCGGCGGAGGCGATGTTCTCGTGAGCGCTGGCCGGGTTTGAGCTGGCATTGGCCCAGAACCACACGTCAACTCTACTCGCTGTGATGAACGTAGGAAACCTTGTTGTGTTTGCAGCTACATCTATCCGAGGCCGAGAGAAGGTACCAAGACGCAATGTCCGGCTTCACTCGTGCTTTAGGACCAACTTACATCTATACATCTATACCCTTAGCACAATCAATAACCTGGCCAACCTCTGCAGTGAGCAGGGTCAACAGCTTGCGGACTTTTGCATGCTGAACAAGGGAACTCAGATATCGCTCAGCAAAAGTACGAGGAAGCACGAGATGGCTTCCAAAGATCGCTAGGACCGGAGCACCAAAACACCAAAATGGTGTGCGCACTTCTCACATAAGTATAAATAAAGCCAAGTTTGTGGCTGCGAACCTTGTGGCTGATGAGCTTGTGGATGATGACTGAACAGATACCCATGCAGTACCCACCTACCGGTAATACCCACCTACCGGTAAGCAAAAATAAAATTTCCTCGTACAAAATGCCCAACTTCACTTGCACAGTGCTTGGCCAAAATTGAAGTTATTTACATGAAACAAGCTGTGTCTTATTGAGAGTTTCATGTTGTTTCATATTATGATATTACTTTTTACATTACAGAAGCGGTTTGTTCGCACGGGCCTAATGTATAATTTCTAAAAACGCCTCGTTCAAGAATCGGCTTCCACCAAGTTTCATCGAATTTTTATCTGCACTAACCTTACGTAATCACCTCAAAAATGCCCCGAATGTCTTATACAGAGAATGGCGTTGTCGAAGCCTTACTGGATGTCACAGATAACGGCCTCTCCCAGAACCAAGCCGCCCAGAAGCATGACATCCCCCAGACGACTCTCTCAGACCGATTAAGAGGCCTACCGTCAAAGTCCGAGGTCACCCAGCCTGCCCAGCTGTTATCCAAGTCTCAGGAGTCCAGAATAGTCACCTGGATACTGAGACAAGAGGCCTTGGGCTATGCTCCATCCCACAGTCATGTTCGCGCCACCGTCGCGGCCCTCTTGAGACAACAAGGCCGGGAAAGGCCTATCGGTGTACACTGGGTAGCCAGGTTCATGAAACGACATTCGACCATAAAGACCAAGATAGGAAAACGTCAGGAGGCATCGAGATTCAATTCTTTTACTCCAATAGCCGTCAATTGGTACTTTGATATCCGGGAAAGCGAGTATGGCTGGATCAAGCCTGAGAACACAGTTAATGTTGATAAGGGCGGTATCATGGCTGGATTTAGTGAGCATTTATCGTTTTTTTCATAAAACTCACTAATACATTCCGAATACAGGCTTGGATTCCTTGGTTATCGGCAGTAGCGATCCCAAGAGGAAGGCCTTCCTCAAAGGCTCTCAGTCCCGCGCTTGGACTAGCTTTATCGAAGCCGTGACTGCAGATAGCCGTCTTCTGAAACCAGGGATTATTTTCAAAGGCAAGGGACTTCAGCAGCAGTGGTTTATCGACGAGTTCAAGAAGATAGCTGACTGGTATTATATCACTTCTAAAAACGGCTGGACAGACAACCACATCGCAGTTGAGTGGCTCAAAGAGGTCTATCTACCTCAAACCCAGCCAGTAGATGATTCTGATGCCAGACTTATTATCTTAGATGGCCATAGAAGTCATGTATCTGCGAGTATCTACCTGGTCTGAATCATAAATGCCGCTGACCTAAAACTCAGGATGAGTGGATGGCTACCTGCTTCTTGAACAACGTATATTGCTGTTACCTGCCGGCTTATTGCTCTCACGGCCTACAACCGCTGGATAATGGCGTTTTTAATGCCTCCAAAGCTGCATATCGCAAAGAACTCCAAAAATTGGCAAGCCTGACCGATTCTGCGCCGGTGGATAAGGTCAACTTCATTAAGGCTTATGCCAAAGCCAGGAAAGTGGGTATGACTAAGAAAAACATACTCTCAGGCTGGAGAGTGACTGGGAATTGGCCAATTTCACGACGGAAAGCCCTCATACATCCAGAAATTCAGCCAGACAAGAAGGAAACTACGCCTACATCAGAGGGCCTCAGTGACGGACATCGCGACTCTGATAATACGCCAAAGACCAGCCGTCATATCAGAGATCTGGGAAAGAACAAGAGCCCTTCAACCAGAAGACGGTATTCTGTGATATTGAAAGGGTTTGAAGCCCAGGAGTCAAAGATAGCCTCGCTGAGCGCAAGAGTCACCAGTCTGGAGGAGGAAGTCGGCCGGTTGAGTAGAGGCAAGAAGATGAAGGCGATACCCAATCCCAACAAGAAGTTCATGACATTAGCCGAGGCTCTAGTGGCTGGTGAAACTACTTCCGAGCCAAACCAGGCAATTGAAGAGACAGGGGCTGTTGAGGATGTGATTGAGGTGGGAGGGATGCAAGAGGATGGAAGTTCAAATTCGGAGGCGGAAGAGTTACCCGTCGTACGCACCCGCAGCGGCCGCGAAGTAAAAAGACCGAGGAAATATTAAAATTCATTCAGTTCTAACCCGAATTCTGGAAATAAATTTATTTGTACAGTTTTTGTTAAGTTTTTCCCATGAGGTTGAAAATGTGAATTTTGTATGGGGAAAAAATATTTTTGCTTACCGGTAGGTGGGTATTACCGGTAGGTGGGTACTGCATGGTACCTGGTGGGTGCAGAAAACTCCAGGATGAGTTCCATGGCGCTTGCTCTACCTGCATTTTCCGAGGCCACCCGATGTCGTGTAGTGAGAGGATGCGGGATGTTGACGAGGAGAACGATTATCAGCCCTCAGAAGGTTCTGATGATGAGGACCAGTACCGCACAACTATCAAGAAAAGAAAGAGGAGAGTTCAGAAGGTAAATGGTGAGAGTGGCGAGACGCGAGGGGAACAAACGAAGGAGCAAACGAAGAAGAAGCGGAAGATGCGATAGGATGAGCACGTACGCAGACTCAATGGGAGCTTGACTTTGTTGTGATCGCGCGAAGGGGTAGCATATGATGGTTGGAGCCTGCCATCTAGAGACTTGCCATCTAGGGCAAATCTCGCTCTTCCTCCTTTTATTTTATTTCGTAGCCTAAATGAATTTTATCAATTCGCTTAATAACACAGCAAAATTTGCGAGTGTGTCGTTGTGTGTGGGTAAACAAGAGTTGGTGGTTGTTGGAAGCAGCTGAACCCACACTGCATGATGGTAGTTAAAGGTCCCTGAAACGCACACGTCAGAATCACACTATCAGAATACATGGTACTGTCTTATGAGAGTAGAAGCAACTGCTGAGCACCGGAGAACTTAACGCTATTCGCTATTAAAGAATTGATTATGACACTGTCAAGGCCTGTAGTTAACTGTCTATATATGGGACCAACCTCGGGACGAGGTTGGTCGGCGGCTTGCCCCACAATGCCAACGGGTAGCTCCTCAGCCTGGTTAGAGTTCGAACCCCTAACCCCCTAACCACTAACCCTATCCATCCCCGGAAAGACTTTTTAAGTCCCTCCGATTGGGTAATGATCCATCCCCGGAAAGACTTTTTAAGTCCCTCCGATGGGGTATTGGTTGCGCCGACTTGGAGACTTTCTAGCGACTTCTCGGGACATCATTTCCGATCGGCTAATAGGGTGGCTAAACGCTCGTGTCGTATATGTAAACTTTCAGACATGATGTCGCGTCACAGACGCGACCGATGATGATTCTTGCATATATACCACGCTGATCGCCCGCATCACCGTCTTCTCGGAACTCGGTGTCGACGAATTGTGTCATCTCATTACTTTCTGCAAATCCAGGCTTCCCATCTTTCTTCACCGAACCCTAACCCTAACCCTTTCTCCGGTCTCCGGTCCGGTTAATTCCACCATCATTCAATTTCTTCATGATCTCAAGAACTATCACTTATCGAGATATAACGTCCCGCTTACCCTTCATCTCGCAATTCCACTATGAATAAAGCCTTAATCTTTAAGAAGGTCCCCCAGGGTTATCCAGAACCTGGCGAGCATCTTGCTGTGGAACCGGCTTTCTATGATGCTACGGTCCCAGCACCCCAGAATGGCGTGGTTCTCAAGTCACTTTACACCAGCTTCGACCCTTACATGCGTGGGCACATGAGGCCCGCACAAGCAAAGCCGTATGCACCGGCTTTCCCGTTAAACCAACCTATACAAAGCACTGGTATTGCCGAGATTATAAAATCGGATAACGCCGGCTTTAAGGAAGGTGACCTCGTTATTGGTCAAGTTCCAATCCAAAATTTTGTTGCTTTGGAAGGCGCGCAGCTTTCTAGCATCTCTCTCTTGTCCAATCCTCTTGGTATTAAGGACATCAGAGTTTTTCTTGGAGCCCTGGGTATGCCGGGCCTTACAGCCTATTCATCATTCTATGAGATAGGCAAGCCGAGGAAGGGCGAAACCATCTTTGTTTCTGCTGCCAGTGGTGGAGTGGGCCAGCTCGTGGGCCAACTTGCCTTACGTGAAGGGTTGCAGGTTATTGGCAGCGTTGGGTCGGACGAGAAGCTGGCTTACATCACCAATGACCTGGGCTTCCATGGAGGATTCAACTACAAGAAGGAGAGTCCCGTGGAGGCCTTGGCTTGCTTGGCGCCGCACGGCATCGATATTTATTACGAGAATGTGGGAGGCGAACATCTTGAAGCTTCCCTTGACGCCCTGAATAATTTCGGTCGGGTTGTTGTCAGTGGGATGATTTCACAGTACAACTCGGCCCCTTTTCCGATCACAAACCTTCACAATATTATCTCTAAACGCCTCACCTTGCGTGGATTCCTTTTCATGGACCCGGGCTTCGCGGATAAATACAGTACCGAGCACCAGACCAACCTGCAAAAATGGATTAAGGACGGTTCCATTAAGACCCTTACTGATGAGACTATTGGGATCCATTATGCCGCAGAGGGTTTGGTGGGTATTTTCCGTGGAAAGAACGTGGGCAAAGCAGTTTTGAAGTTCTAACTTTTTTGCCACTGTAACTGTCGCATCACAAGGTGTCAAGCTTTCATCAATCCAAGGGACAGTTGAGGGCAGCCGGTCTCCTGGAAGTCAACCACGGTGACTTTGAACCTAGCTGCCCTAGATGACAGATTTGCAGTCCCTCATCTTGTCATCCTGGATGGTACGTATTTCGATTCAAGGGCTCAAATTGATATATTTAAAGACCTTCTTTTCGCACCTTAATTAGTTAGAAATCAAGAGCTTTTATCCCACATCCTGAGACTTCGATGCAACAGTAACTTTGATTTATGGCTGCGCAAAGTGCATGAGAGCTAAGGCCTGATCATAGCACGGAGCTTTACAGCCTTGTGATTGAGGCCTTTAGAACCAGGGCTCCTAATAACCTCCTCATAGAGAAGCATACAGAGGCCTCCGGGGATAACTCCAAGGGTGGACCTTATGCAGGGGTCGACTTTTCGTGGACCTAACCAAGTTTAGCGTACACGGGGACTTGTTTGCCTCATGACCTAGAGAGCATTATGCGGAAGTTCTACTGTACAATAACAATATCAACTGTAGTAGAGTTGATTTTCGGGCCCCACTTTGCAAGGGGTAGAGTTGATTTTCTGTCAGCCAATCATCATAGCTATAACGCGTATTACGTAAGGATCGCGACACGGTGAACCGCGTAGAGAGGCTCCGAGGCACCATTTACTTACACAAAGAACGGAACGTCTTGTACCCAAGAGAAATTTGTTATTTTTCCTTCATTATGAAGCCTTTTGTTTATCTTGAAAGATACCGAGTCGTGATATGCAAGAAGTGTGGCTTCGCATGCGTATCCAATGAGGTGCCTACTCATCTACGGATAAGACATCGATATATGACAACAACAAATCGGAATAAAGCAGCCAAAGACATCCAGAGCATTCCAGGCATTATAAAAAGTCAGTCTGAACTAGCTGACTTCCAATTCCCACCTCCTACCGCCAACCCGATCCCCTTCCTCTCTCCACCACAGCCAGATGGACTCAATTGTCGAAAATATCCATATATTGCCCGGCAGGTCCAGAAAATTCAGGCCCACTGTCGTGATTGCCAAGACTGGCATAACACTCAGGGTAGAGGAAGACCCAAAACAAGAGGCATAGAGTCCCCACCTGATCTTCCATGGAGAGAAGGTGTCCTCTGTCAGCGTTTCTTTCCCTCAAGAGCAGCCAGTAGGTGGTTTGAGGTGGGCCGGAAGATGGCGGGATGTAAATCAACGGGGAGGCCGACTGGCCCAACTTCTGCCGGTCAGTCAACGCATCCTGCTAGTCTGACCCTTGAAACGCGAGAGCATCTCCAAGGTGTGCTAGATCGTGAATTGAAGTATATGGAGGCAGAAAATCAGCCCCGCGTATACAGCAAGGCTCTAGGCGATGATTCGTTTGCAGCCACGAGTCTATGGCTAGAACAAGCTAACACTAAGATCAGACCAAATTCACATCATTTTATGGAGGTCTGGGACGCATTTTAGGAAGTTTAGGATGCCGCTTTTGGATGCCATTTTGGAAACGCTGCCAAGGTACGGACCCACCCTTCTGCCTGTAAGGCGCCTGCACTAACTGCCACAAAATCCAACCAGCTCCACTATGCTGTTTATTTTAATTGACGAAGCGCCAGACCGGGCCGGTCCATAAAAGCCTATTAACTCATAGGAAAACGCACCTATTTCTTGTCACTATGATTTGCCAAAGGTGATGCTCTTTCACTCTCGTAGAGAAGTATGGGGGTTGTCAAGAAAGCGAGCAAGGCCGCCAAGCCACGGGTCGTCAAGTCCGCCGATCATTACCGCAAGGATCTAGGTGAACTTGCGGAGATGTACATCGTGAGAGAGCATGCTCCGACCAGCAAGGTCAATATCCATTCGATAAAGGGAAGATGGGAACGGTATGTTTATCATGTTCTCTTTGTTATGGGAACTGACCAAAGCCAGTCACTGCGAACTTCTAGACGTTAATTGCAAGACCTACCTCAGGGCACTTGAGTATTGCCACTGGATGAGTACGACCTCACAATGCCTGTCTGGCCAATGCCCGCTCGCGTTCTAGCAAGGGGTAACCAGAATCTCGGGTCGGTGGGCAACAGCCGAGCATCTCATCTCGCGCCCGTCTGCCCCAGGTCATCCTCCCCCCCCTCCACTTAAAGTTTAGCGCCTCTTGTCCCACCGCGTCTCATCATATCGCTCGAATCCCGAGCTCGCTCCATGCCACCACCGCTCGATTCCTCGTTTGCTCGTTGAGAATTTTTTGTAGGAGCGCAAAAGATGCGTTTTAAGCCGCCTCGTAACGCCCCACGACCCGCGCCGCAATGTGCTGCTCCTCCCTTGGGTGTAATAAACAATCCTATTATTAATATGTACGACGGTGCGGCAATAACTTATATAACTATAGCAAACTTTTTGTAGGAAACAGCTAGTTACACTGAAGTCCATAACTACAACCAACCGAACCGCAATCGATGCCTTGCCGATTTGCGATTGCCTTGTGAGACTTACTCGGATCTAGCCTCTTCTATAACTCGACTAGCTCTAATATACAGTCGTCGAGCGAGTCGAGCAGTTTTCGAGAAGGATATAAAGTACTATTAAGATATAGTGCAGTAGAGAAACAATAATTAGCTCGTTAGAAAGAATATACTTATTGTGTCAAGCATGCCACGCTTCTAAGTTCCCAGATTACCTTCGCTAAGAAAATAAGACGTAATATAAATATACATCGACCCCTACGACCCTCCAATAGAAAAGAGATTAAAAAGCATATAGAATGGAGGACTGGTGGGCCGGTGGGCCAATACACCAGCCGACAGTTCAGTTGTGGCACCTAAACAAGACCTTCCCCCAAGAACCGGAATAGCAAGACCCGTCCCGAGCTACAGCCGAGAGCGACAGTCGATGTCGCGATCGCTGACGTCGCTGGACGATACTCTGACGGGAGCCAGAGCAGGTTCCGACCTTGATACGTGATCCATACGCCATCGTCAGTGATGCCATAGCCTTGACGTTGGCATGGGTGATACAGAGGACCAGATGTGGATAGTGTAGCGGGCGGCGAGAGCGAGGGCACGCTCAGGTCGAAAGTGCCAACATCTATAAGAAGACGAGCGCCGGTCTCGTCGAAACGGATCGTATCAAGGTGCCTGCCTACATCAAGCGTCGCCTGACAGCGGCCGGTTGCGGCATCCCAGACCTTGACGGTATTGTCGCCTGACGCCGATGCGAGGCGCTGGCCATCGGGCGAGAAGGCCACCGACTGAACCCAATTGCTATGCCCCTCGAGCGTCGCCTGGCAGTGGCCCGTCGTGGCATCCCAGACCTTGACGGTCTTGTCGCCTGACGCCGATGCGAGGCGCTGGCTATCGGGCGAGAAGGCCACCGACTGAACCCAATTGCTATGGCCCTCGAGCGTTGCCTGGCAGTGGCCCGTCGCGGCATCCCAGACCTTAACAGTGTTGTCGTATGACACTGATGCGAGGCGCTCACCATCGGGCGAGAAGGCTACTGATTTAACCGGACGGCCATGGCTCTCGAGCGTCGCCTGGCAGTGGCCCGTCGCGGCATCCCAGATCTTAACGGTCTTGTCAGATGACGCCGATGCGAGGCGTTGGCCACCAGGCGAGAAGGCCACCGACTTAACCATAGAACCATGGCCCTCGAGCGTTGCCAGACATGCATCCCAATCCTCTGCTATAGCCGGTTTAGTGATAATCCAATTTGGCTCTTCCCCTTTGAACAGTTTTCTCGTTATGTTCTGCCTAGGACTAAATATAAGCGCCGACACATATGCCTGAAGAGGCGCATTCCCTATCGCCCATCCGTATGATAGGATAAACCGGCGTGCATCTCGAACAAGGTCTAATAGATAGGACTTTTCGGACCGTTCCTAGTAGAGACATTAATTAGCACGTCTGTTACATTCAGTAGTAAAGCCAATCCGCCTACTAGCAATGTCTTAAGCTTCGTCATCGCAACCACTCCTCCCGGTATGCCTCGAAGAAGACTAAGCGCCTCGAGCCAGTATAGGTACTTTTTGCAGAGAAACTGATGAACTGTGCCTTCATCGTGGAGGTCGTCGATAGACGTCGAAGTCTTGTGCGAGAGGGCATCGCTTAGGTGGTCAACCCAGTAGATGCATGAGTACCGTGCCGGGGCTAACGGGTCTGGTTTAGGAGGGCGGATGTCGTCGATAGAGGTACCGGGATGGTGTAAGTCGTACACATCACGCCGCAATGCTTCAGACATAATCTGTATCGATTTCAAGAATATAGTATGATGTGCGGCTGCGAATCCATGCTGGAAAATTGCAGTCGACACTTCCTTCGTCAGGAAATCTTTGACGGACTGGTGAATGAGATAGATATGCTTATCCCGGATCGTGAGAAATGAGGCACACATACCTACCACAGATTGAAGGTCACTGGGGACATTTCCGGGCAAACCGGATAGCACACCCAGTTCACACAAGTGGAGGGGGCGGTAAGCGACAGTTGCCATCGAAATAACAAGGCGGCAGAACTCGCTCTCTTGCGACCCCAATTGCTGAATATCATTCATCATTCGGCGGTAGAGTGGCACCAGGCCGGCCGGCATTTGCTTGAGAACGCTCAAGACATCCCAGCTCCGAACGTTCTGAAGTTCCTGTGCGACGAGAGCCACCCAGAGGAAGGTTCCATCGGCTCTGTGTCGCATCTCATCCCGAACTTGGTCGCGTAATGACTTGTCGCCCTTCAGCGAGACGAGCTCGGAGACTTTATGGACGATGTACGTATTGATGGCCTGAGCGACATGGCGTGCATTCAGCTCAAGACTGAGTCTTGTCCGAGGGTCATCAAGACACAGCTGCTGCTCGATGTCGTGTCTGTTGCGGCTCGATACGATCCATTTGATATGAGCAGACGTAGATGCGCTCTGGACTATAAAGTCTAGGAGCTGTGGCAAACCTGTCTCGCATTCATCTAGAGCGTCGATAACCAGGTAGCAACCCTTCGCAGGGCGATCGCGGAGCATACTGGCCAGAGCCTGGGACAAGGTATAGAACGCATTTGTATCCTCGAAGAGTCGTCTACCTGCATGGTCGTATATATCCTGGATGTGCGAGATGAGGGATGGTCGTTGACATAGCAAAAGGTATATCAGGCCTCGCAGCACAGCTGCGGCGTGGTTAAGTCGCGAATCAGTGCCTTGACAGAAGAAAAATAACATGGGATGTGAGTGTGTTGACGAGACCGACAATTTCTTGAATCGGCGCGATATCTTCATCGTAACGTCACCCAATAGACCTCCCTTGCTCGCGTTGGGTATTTCCGCACGTGACTGCGATAGCTCGTTGATAATACCGCAGAGCAACATCGTCTTGCCCTTGCCGGCGTCGCCTTTGATCCAGAGCAACCGGCTCTCTCTGTCGTCTCGCCATCGCCGAAAGTCCTCGTGATCCAGGACCCACTTATACGAGTCCTTGAGAAGACCGCCCTTTGTCTGCTCGATGCGCGTCTTGTCGTCGCGGGGGTCGGTCAATCGTAGGTCGGCAAGGCATCGATCGCGGTTCGGCTCGTTGTAGTTGTGGACTTCAATGTGGTTTCCCACATGAACTCTGCCATGGCCGTCGGCCCTGAGGTCCCCAAGGAGTTCATTGTACAGTCGTCACGGTTTGCTGCTGCCATTCTGGCATTGTCGATGGTTAGGGAGGTTCGCAGCCCGAACCAGCTGGGAGTCCTCCACCCACAACAAGCCGGGGCGCTCCCGAAGAGGTCTGCGACAGACTAGAGATGCGTTTTTGACGTCATAAACCCCAAGTTACCAATTGACGTCATAAACCCCAACTGACGGGTAATTTACCGTCATAAACCTCCTTCCTAATTGGGTTTAGTGACTATCCCAAAAGGGGTTGGGGTGGGGGACGACCATGAGTTGTTGTAACCCCTGAGGAGGAGGCTTCATCACCCCCCGATGTTGCTGTTGAGATTTCTTCACCGACAACAACTATTTATGGTCATTACTGAGTCAATATGACCAATCGGGGAGGTCGTCCTAAACTTCATGGCATTGACGAATATTTCCGGCCGGCTTCGGAAGAGGGCTTTACGCTGAACCGTGTAGTCTGCAAGCTCTGCTCAAAGACTATGGCGAAGCACACCTCCAAACAACTTCGACACCTTCACACGCAATGCACCGCATATCGACAGCTTCATGAAGTCATTCCCAGCCGACAACCGCTCATCAACACTAAGTTGGATAGTGTTAGCAAAGCATCTAAGGATGCATTGGACCGTCAAGCCGCCGTCGCAGTCTTTACCTCCGGCAAACCCTATTCCCTCTATGAAGAGCCTGAGACACTGAAACTATTCCAAATGCTAAATTCGGCATATAAACCTCCAGATTGCAATCGAGTTGCCTCATTCCTCGACCCTGTCTACCTGGACTATCAGCAACGTGTCAAGGCTCTTCTGGACGAGGCCCCGCATCTCAACGTCATATTCGATGCCTCAGATGATATCTCAAGCAACCGAATTATCAATATATCTATTGAAATTCCTAGTTCGGTTGCATTTTACTGGACGACAATCGATACTAAAGATCATGATCACACGGCATTGACGACCTTGAGCCTTATCAAGCCATCTCTTCTTGAAATATTCGGACACGATTTCTCGCGGCTGAATGCTATCTGTATAGATACATGTAGCACGATGAGAAAGCTTCATCGAGAAATGAAAGCGCTGCCAGAGTTCAGCCACTGCCTTTATATCTTGTGCGATTCTCACGGACTTCAATTGCTTATCAAAGATATTGTGGAGTCGAAGCGGTGGATGCCAATCTTTGGGAAGATTACTTTTCTCATTGCCTTCTTTAAGAAAGCCAAATTGCAGTTGTCAAGGCTTCGCATTCATCAGCAGGAATGCTACGGGCAGCGCAAGGCGTTCATTACTGCTGCAATCACACGCTGGGGAACACAACTTGCTGCTGTTAAATCTGTGTTTGCCAACAAAGACGCCCTTCGAGCTTTCGCACGCGATCCAGTTATTCTCAACGGAATGAAGCCGGTAATTGTCAAAGAGGAGGAACAGGTGACACAGTCAAGTCTACCTCAGGTGATATCATATATCAACGATCTCGAATTTTGGGCCAATCTGGAAATGTTATTCAAAGTTCTTCAGCCGATTGGCCATGCCCAAGCCAACTCAGAACGCGACCGCGCGGGTCTTGGGGAGGTCATTCCACGTTGGCTATCCATTCAGGCTTCATGGGACGCATTGGAAGAGGCTGGTCAGGACCCACTAATAAACTACTGTGAGGGAAGGATCATGTGACTTTCATACTTTATGAATAGTCTCACTTTATGAATATTGTGTAAATAGCTTTAAGTCAGAGCTTTCCTTAGGAATCTCTTTCTCTCCTTGTAAACAATCATTTTGCCCAAGTCGCACTCGACCTCGTTCGTGCTCTTGTCCCGTCACACTACTCCTCTACTCCTATCTCCGCCTACCCCCAAATAGCTGTACAGACATGGTAGGAGTGGAGGTTGTTATGCATTATACCAGCTACAAGGTTAACGGGATACCATGGGTCACGCTTCTCTCTTCCACATGCCAAACCTTGATCTTGTAATTAACAAGACGCAGACATTAGCTGAAACTGACATCCAATGACTTTAGCTTACCACCCTCCTGCAGATCGCTTATGGTCGTACATCGAGAGCTTCATTCTAGCTTTGCAAAACTTGAGAGCTTTCTCATGAACCGAATTCCTTCTCTCTTCCATATGCCAAACCTTGATCTTGTAATTAATAAGACGCAGACATTAGCTGAAACTGACATCCAATGACTTTAGCTTACCACCCTCTTGCAGAGCGCTTATGTTCGTACAGTGATAGCTCCATTCCAGCTTTACAAAAATTGAGAGCTCTCTCACAAACCAAAATTCCTTCTCTTGTCAGTTCGCCAATGATCCAACTTGCCCCCAATTTAAGGCAGGCAGCCCTTCACAATTACAGCGCCCTCTATGGCAGCAGTACATAGCTGGCTTGAGACCTAAGCGATAAATCTCGGGCGGAGAGTTAGGATGGAGGATCGACGTAAAATTCCTCAAGCCATAAGCGAAGGTGCCGCGAAAGCAGGCGCCACCGTCCAGGGCGATTAGGCGAGTGCCGTTGCTCGGTGTTTATATGTGTCGCCAGCTTCTTTGTCATCACTGTCCAACAACCAACCAAACTGTAGGTAGCAGTGGTGGCCTTGTCCGCAGCACCATAATGGGTAGCCAGTCAGCATAGTTGCGAAGTAAGCTACGTACCGCAGCCTGATAGCCTTGTGGCGAGACGTGCAAGGAGTCCGTTTGCCGGGGAATTACTAGAACGGGATGAGTAAGTAGCAGCAGAAGTGGTTCAACAGAACGAAACGCTGACGCAGTCTATTACGCCCGAGGCAAAGCCAGAGGGCACCTGTTGCTATGATACGATCCTGTTTCCTGTGTTCCTGACATGATCTCCCGAACTCGTATAAGGTAAATCCTCGCTCATTCCATTTATTCTCTCTACCACGTCTCATGGTGTTATTAGCAAGTTCTAACCCACTCGCAATGCAAGAAGGCTGTGCGGAAAGAAAGGAAGAGAGTTTGTTCAAACGAAGGCTATTTTTGAAACGTCTGTAGCATAGCACAATATCACGCGAGGAGCTCGCTCCAGCCATGTAATCACTACCACCAAATGATCTAGGCGATCCCGCAGCACCTACGCTCAGACGCTAATCGTCCGCCTGTGATGCGCCGGATGCGCCGGCTGACGGACTGCTTGAGTTGTTGACGCGATGCCGTAATGTCGCATTCGGGCACCAGCTCTAAAAGTTATTATACAGCTGCAGAGCCTGTCGTGAGTAACAGAGAGAAACCGGAGACGGGGCCGATTGGTGATAAACGTATGCCACGATTGATCCCGCCCTTCGGCGCAAACCGTTTAGCCCATGCGTTCTCAGGTTGTGTAACGGCAAACCTTATTTTCACCAAGGCGACAACATGTGAAAGGAAAGCTGGGCTTACTCCCATTGCCGTTGGGTATCTCGATGATTCTGTTGCAATCATATGAATAAGCGTGTGCAGGTATCTGTTGCTTCAGCGGAGTCCCGTGTCTTGCTTCTCTGCACCCTCCTCACCCCTAAGTCCCAACCTACTTCTGCTGCTCTCCCCCGAGAACAACGTTTGCCCTGACCACAGTGATCGGAATGGTCTGGTCTGGTCTGGTCTGGACCCCTAGACCAGACCAGACGGCGAGCCATACATGCACCGCCCCGTACACGCACCGCTGGTCTATTAGTCAGCAACAGCACTATAAATCCCCTCCCTAAGTGCCCTAAATGCCCTGTAACAACAATGGACTTTCCACATCAACAAGTTTATGCCTCACGAGAAGATCTTCACTTAGATCTTATGATTTATGCAGCAATTGGTGGCTATAAATTTATTATTCGCCGCTCACGTTCATTTTGGCAAGGCTCTGAGCGACCTACTGTTTTATATGCTTGCAATCGCTGGCGTCAAGGCTGCCAATTTTCAATTCTAGCAAAGGAAGACTCTTACGAATTGTGGCATCTCAAACATCGCACTGAAACCCGATTTTCTCACCACAACCACGGGCCCCAGCAGCCCCGAGAGCCCCCCCGCCAGCAGCCTCAAGATGTCGGAGAGCTAGCGTGGCACTTGGATGACTTGATTGTGTGTGTATTGTCTGTGTGTATCTGGGAGGTCTCCCGGCCGTGACTGCGAATGTGTTGCAATCACCACTAAAAGTGGGGGCCTGAGGTATCTGCACCAATAGGCAGTCTCAACCCTGGAGGTCACCACGTGACCGCCCGATCAGGTGCTTTGTACATGATCCAATCTAACACAAGAGCCCCAGCAGCCCCAGCAGCCCCAAGAGCCCGAGCTGCAGGAGCCGCTAGAAAAGAAATTACCTACCTGTAGTAAATGTCATATAGAAGGCCATAGAAGGGGTGCAAAATGCTGTATTTTGCGTGGTCAAGATAGCCCATAAATACAGGGCCCTTAGGGCACTTAGGGAGGGGATTTATAGTGCTGTTGCTGACTAATAGACCAGCGCGTGTACGGGGCGGTGCATGTATGGCTCGCCCTCAGTAGCGGCCAGCTTCCGTAAGGCTAGAGGCCCTTGGCCGGCCGGTTTCTGTGCACTGTGTCTGAGCGTACACGTGACCTTTCAGGTGGAACCCTGACAGGGGTGCGCTTACGGTCCTGGGACCGCTTGCGTTTAAGGACTTTGGACGATGACAAAAAGTGGACGAAAAAGCTGGCTTACAGAATCATGAGTGGGCCTGCTTTACGGAATCGGTCGGTAGGAGCATCTTGTTCCTGCATAAGGCCGAGGGCCGTTACGGATGGACGGATTTTATTTCGCCCGGAGGGAAGTCCCTAGGGCCTTGACACAATCTAGTTCACATTTCAGAACATTTGGTACCTGACACCCCAAGCCCCACGGATCGTCGTCTCATCGCTTGCTGCTCAACCTCGTCGCTGCTTGTTCCATGACAGGCCTGCTTGAAGGCCAAATTCTGCAAGTGTTCAGCATCCTATCTTCAGCAGCTGAAGCACGGTCTGCCAAAATCGAGGCTGCTTTTGTTAGTATAGTCGCACGCTAGAGGTTAGTTTGCCGATGCCATTGATCCGCATCGAGCCTGTTTGTCGCGATAGCAAATTTGATTGCCGCACGCATGGCCTGCATGTTTGGTTTCCACTTTTCGTCGTCCGACGCAGCTTTTCCTCCCAAGAAGAATGAAAAATTCCCAATCTTTGTTCGTGAGCATTTAAACTGCGCGGTGGGCGATAGGGGGGACTGTTGCAAAACTCCCTGTCAGTCCCTTTTGCGTCTAGGCGCCCCGCCCCGTGGTGATCCGAGTACTTCGGGTCGTCATGGAAAATGTACTGCGGACCAGCAGCGAGCCCGCGCGTTGATCTTCTCTGAGAGTCCGCCTCTACAGTGGCACATTAGGCACGGTCCGCCAACGGTCGGAAACCCAAAACCGCAAAGTTTCTAGAAAATCGAATATAGGGCTGCAGCCACTATAGCCCACTATAATCTGCATTTTTTATAGCGGACTATAGTGACTGCACCTCGCCCACTATAACCCACTATAATATAGCAAGCCCTAGCAGCTGCAGCCCTCACTTTCGCACTGAGCTACAGCAGACGCAGCCCTGCCTCTTGCACAGGGCTACATTGGCTGCAGCCTTCTTTAATACAGCGGGCTATAGTAGCTACAGCCCTACATCTAGTAGGAGGCTCGCTGGTGTAGATATAGCTTGCTATAAAGCTAGGAGCTGGAGCCACTGTAGCCTGCTGAAAAAATTGCGGGTTATAGTGGCTAGAGCCCTGTATCTTATAGCGGGCTATAGGGGCTGCAGCCCTATATTCAAAGGCGATGAAAATTTCCGATTTTGGGTTTCCGACCGTTGGCGGACCGTGCCTAATGTGCCACCGTACGCCTCCGCCTGCAGCAGCAATGTTTTAAAAGAGGCCAGCAGTCTACGGAGGTTGACGCTTGAATTAATGTTAGCTTCGACCCACTGGTCAAGGGTGTGATTTTTGGTAGCATTTTCAGCGCAAGACACAACCAGTACAGCGCTTCAGAAGAAAATAATACTCAATAAATAGCCAGGAAAATCATAATAAATGATAAAAATATACGAAAAGTACAAAATATACTACAAAAATACTTGTATTATATTAATCACTTTAAAGCTCTGAAAACTATTGTGCTGTATTTTACATCTAGTGAACAATCTGATATATAGGGTAGATTTTCTCTCTGGCCATGTAGAGATATGCCCATGGTGACCAACTTGACCCCCCTGTCTGTATGGGTCGAAGCTAACAATAATTCAAGAGTCAACCTCCGTAGACAAAAGTCTAGCGACTAAACAATTTTATATACCTCAGTTTACACTAAAGTCTTGGTGCTAGCAATGTACCTGATCATATGGTGTAGAGTAATAATTGGCGGGGTAATATATGTAGTACATGATTTTGTTAGTGCATAAGCCTATTTTCGAGGTATATCGTCGAGTCGCTAGACTTTTGTCTGGTCGCTCGCCCCCCCGTGAGGGACGAACGGGGGGTTGAGCTGTAATGAAATGACGAGACCCCCCTAGTAGCCCATTTCGACACTAGCGTCCCCTCATCCGTGGCCCCAGACGTGCGCCGCTGAACGCTTCGTTTGACGCGAACGCGTTTGCGCGATAAGCGTGCGCGCCGTTGCAAGCTCCGCCCCAGGCTCTCTCCTTCAAGCGGGCCTTGGTAGCATGATTCCTTGACCCAGATCAAGCTTGCTTGGGCTTGTCTCACCGAGACCTTGATCCTCGACATCCCGCCAGCCGTACTTGCGCGAGGTAGAACACCATGATTCGTCCGCCACGTGCTCCTCTGGATTTTCTTGGCCACCGAATCGACTCTCGACCCCTTTCCGATGCGAAATTCCGACCCTGCTATCGCCCACCCTGGCTTCTATGAGCCTCCCCTCGGAGGTACTAGCCTCCGGTTACATTCAACCTCTCCAAGACCAGATTTCCTCTATACAGACTGCACCCACCGTCAACGAACCCGAATCCACGCCCGCCGATAAAGCTCGCAACCACACATGAGGAGCCGTTCATTATTGATACAGCAAGGCCCGGCACTGGGCTAAACCAACGCCTTTTCTAGGACCTATTTTTCCTGTTTTCTTGCAGCGTTCGTGGCAATTTACTCTACGGCACCACCAGAGGGTATTGCCAGTGTCGTAGCGGCGTATGCTGCTGTACGGGTGGTATTTGTAGGGGCGAATCAGTAAAGACTTGTTTGACCAGAGCCAGTCGGCGATCTCAGCGCCGTTTCCACAGTGGAGAAGATTGACAACTTCCGCAAGGCCCTACTCGCCATGATGGCGCGGCCACAGGACGGGCCCCAAGAGTTGTTGGCCCACCGCACTCCGCTGGCCATCTGGGCAACCACAAATATGATTAGTTGGGCGCGTTTGACGGAGTGAACAACTTAGTGGCTGGGCCAGTAGCAGGGGAATGATTACTAGGAGTTCTGCGCTTGACCGCAAGGTCCTGGGGAAATGGTCGGGAGCCATTTGTGACGGAGTCATGAAAATGGGAATTGTTTTGCATATTGATACAGCGGCATGGCGTTGGATGAAGAATGTGGCTTAGAGCCAGGAGGGAATTGTGGTCTGTGATACCCTTGCTTAAACAATGTAGACCGAAAAATGGCTGCTTTGATTCAAATGCCGTTTCCTATCTCTTCTGGTGTTCACATCGAGGAATTAACTCATCACATCAAGCATTCAGGGCCGCCAAATCCAAAGAGGGTCCTGTTCGTCGGGACTCATAAGTTAGGTCATGGATGTATTTCAATTTAGTTCCCGATCTCATAACCCTAATACACTGGATTCGGTCCCAGTGGATTCATACAGAGGATTGCCGCACCTTCTGAGTGGCTAGAGGCTTTGCGGGTATTGCCTGATAGTCCCAGGTATTCTCTCTCTTGGGGGCTGTTTTGGGGTTGGGGGCGAGTTCTCCATGGCATCAGGGGCTTGGGTGCGAAGAGTCCAGGTGGGTCGTTACCCTGTTTGGTAGCGACCGGGGGCGACAAGGGTGACAAGAGAGAATTGGAATCTGTCTGGCCGCCACCAGCCGTGTCCTCTTCCAGATCCAGAAACTTCCTGGCACGGGCTTGCAGCTGAAAGATGCCGCCTCCAGGCTTCAGCACCCTGCCCCCCTGGCTCGATGGCGGATGGCTGAGAGATTGGGGGCGAAACCAACTGATTGCGGACATTGACTGGTGACTGGAGGGGAATCAGCTGAATCCAACCCAGGGTCGACGCCACTCACCGGTCTTGGCTGGGGACCCTCGAGTCCTCCGACAGAGTCGACCAGCTCCTCTCGCCGGCGCCAGGGATCCCAGGAATCATCCCAAGTCTTTCCCTGTAGCAGCTCCCGTCTTCAATCCTGTAGCGCAATGGGCCTGCGATGGGGCATTGGGGGGCCATGGCAAATACCCTCTCTCACAGACCAGAGACCTCAACAGTAAAATAGTCCCAGCTGCCTATGTGACTTTCCATACATGTTCACCTTACGGGCCCCGACTTAGGTTTTCCACATCTTCTTAAAAACTGTCCGATAAGGTCACCAGTCAAAGAGATTTCCTGTCAGATCTAAGCCTTAATTGGATTAGTATATTTTACTTATGAACTAGTCCTCTTTCAGCTGTCTCCTTTCAGCACACGTTACTTCCACACGTGATATGCGTTTTTAGTCTTGCCCCTGATTTTGCTACAGATCGCGATGTGTCAGTCACAGATAAGTTTGGCTCCTTTCAAGCGTGGTATTGATCCGTGATACAAGGACCCATATATCGTGCTATCTCTGACTTTCTTCCTATCCAGTTGCCAAATCAACAATGAGCCCTCGAAAGCGCAGGATTTCCGTCGTGGAGGACCCTGTGGAATATCCCTTCTTCATTACCTTCAGAGAAAAAGAGCGACGCAACAACAACAAGAGGAAGCGCGACAGCCAAGAGGAGGAGAGTATGGTGCAGATCCAGAATTCTCCCTTCTTGCCTACCGGCGCGTTCAAGACGCACGATACCATGGACGTATCTTACACCGTGGAGCCTGGAAAGATATGGCCGAGCATGACGCGGTACAACAGCTTCATCCGTGAGTCTCAGGCGGCGTCTCCGAAGAAGAGGGGCTCACTGACACGGCTTGGCAGTGAATGGGGTCAAGTATTACAATGAAGACTTTATCTTCGTCGCTAACAAGTCGACTATTGAGCGACAACAAGTAGCGGCGAGTCTAGGCAAAGATGAGCCTACCAAGCAGTCGGCCGACGATTGGGTGGCCCGTATCTTAGAGATCCGGGCTGCGGATGAGTACCACGTTTATGCGCGCGTGTACTGGATGTACTGGCCTGAAGAGCTGCCACATGGAACGCTCGATGGGAAGAAGATGGTCCAGGGACGTCAGCTATACCACGGTCAGAAAGAGTTGATCGCATCGAATCATAGTGAGTCCTCCCCATTGGCTGTGTGCTGGAAAGCGCCAGATCTGACAGCCGACAAACAGTGGACATCATTAATGTTGTCAGCGTTACCATGCCGGCTACTGTCGTTCAATGGATCGAGTTAGATGACGATAAGATCCAGGACGCGTTGTACTGGCGGCAGGCGTTTGACTTTTGCAACTCGCAGCTTTCAGTTAGTGATCTGATGTTTCTTACGTTCCATTAAGTCTGACCGTCTTTAGTCCGTTGATATATTGTGCAAATGCGAAACCCCAGCAAACCCCGATAGGATGATAGTAGGATGCACCAGCACGGCTTGTGGGAAATGGATATATAAAGAATGCCTTAATTATGACGTGCTTATGAGGGTGTACGGCCAACTAGGCACCGGCAAGTCACACCAAACCAAGGCGACGATTATTAAGGAAAAGCAGAGTGACTATAAGGCAGCGTGCCCGCTCAACCCAAAAAATGGGGAGGAGAAAGAGACACAGTCGGTAATTGACGCCAGATACGGCGAGGCCTATAATAACAGCCTTGTCAAAAAAGTTGAGGGAGGGATCTCACGACCGTCGGAGGCACCAACCCCAGGTCCTATAACTTCAAATACCGATGCGCAAGCAAAGCCGACTGCAAAAAAGAGCCGCAAGAGGAAGGGCGCTGACTGCAAGCTATACGAAGGGCTCTTTAAGGCGACTCTAAATTTAAGCGATTGTCCTACCACGTGGGAAATTCAGGATCTGCGGGAAAACGTCTTGGGCGGTGATGAGACATGGTCCGAGCAGGTTTATTGTTTATTCTGCGGCGTTACTATTAACTGAACTATTCACGCATCGCGACTAGGTCCACAAGCGCTTCCTTGGGCCAGATCTATCCATATCCACGAACGAGAATTCCAGCCCCAACCCCACCCGAGGGGGTTGGTCGGTTAATAGGGTAGTTGACTTAATGGTTTTGTCACCTGCAATTCTGCCGCAGATGTGAAATTTTAACAGTCTCTTTCGGTAAGAAAGTCCATCTCTCGCACACCTGAGATGTAGCAGTCTAAATACATGAGCCCAATGGCGATCGTCTGGTCGCCTCGTCGCTTGCTTGCCTGCCGCAAGGCCAAGATCGGCGAAGGGGGTCAGATATCCTTATCCTTGCAGGACCTCATCGCGTCCCACCGTGCTACAACCTGCTGCCAGCAGTACCACAACCCCGACGTAGCAAGAGTCACGGAAATGGCAAAGGCCCAATACACCCGGATTTTGCTCAACATGGTCCAGCCTACATCGGCATCGCAAGAGAAGAACGTGCGCCCACGAGGCCAAGCTTGGCATTCGCTCCAACTTGAATGCAAGCTTCGGGTGCCAAGGACCAGGCCTGACTACAGCCCAAGTGGAACCCGCTGACGAAAGCTTGATTGAGTTTATTATATGCCGTCTGATCTTTTTTTCCTGGACCTGCCCCTATTTCTCGTCGTCATTGAAGTTTTGTTGGCATTTCCAAGGTAATCACTTTTTCAACGAAACTGTTGCTATCGTGAACCGTCACCAGTCGGCGGACGTCCATGTTGAAGAATGGCATCTCCTCAAAGGCTAGAGAAGCTACTGAGCGGCGGCATTGGCGAACCTAGTGACCAGAGACTTAAGTCAGACAACAAATTTATCAATTTCTGTCCCTGCCTACAGTACTAAATCAACACTATGCACTGGTGAGCCCGTAATAATTAAGCGAACTGAGGCGCTAGCAATGGTGAGAACACAAACTCTTGTGGCATTCATCTCCTATCACAGTCTCTAGGTGAAGGCGAAACGTGTTTAGCTATGCCATTTTTCTGTTGAATTATTGGCTCGTTGTAATACAGGAAACGCCTAACGTCGGAAATTCTAACGTGGCATTTTGTGCTCGCACCGCCTTTGCCGCACCGTTTGCATCGACATTGAAGAGGTTCAACCGGTACTGGGTTGGCTCTGCCACAATCACTACAATAACCCATCAGCGGGTATTGTATAAAAGAATATAAAAGGTCTTTGATGAACTCGGGAGTATCAGCGGTTGCCTCATCGAACCATTCTTTGGCATCTGATGAGGTCAGAAACTCGGGAAGCCTCTCTCTAGCAAAAGCTAGAGCGGGATCGCAAAGTCCTCTCGAATAGGTTGGTGTAGAGTTGTAAACTTCAGATATTGAAAGAAGAAAGTTGACAACGTCCGGGTTTTTCTTCAAGTTTTCCGAGTATTTCTTTGCTGACAGGACTCTTAATTCTTCCATGTTGTACTTGTCTGCCAAAGCAAACATTGTTGCATGAATCGACAGAATGGGAATCGCGTCTTCGCTTGTGTTGTCTTCCTCAGATTCTCCAGTATAGTCACCGGTGTAGAAGAAGTCCACCATCCGTCGTACCATTGGCAGGGAATGAGAGTCTAGGCTATACGTTCGGGTAGATGCCTCCTAGAACAATGCTTCAGTTACAAGGACAACGCCACAGAGAAGCATATGCTACCTTGAATTTCCCAATGCATGCCGCGTGAAACACCGGGGATTGACTGCAAACGATCACCCTATGAACCGGTATAGTATGCCCATCACAAGTGAATTCAAAGTCAGCAAACACGCCATTCTCCCGCAATCTATTAAGCGAGTTAGACTTTATCGTGTTCAGGAGACCAGAAGTATGGATGTACTTCGCAATTTTGTCCATAGTCCTTGTAGAAATCATTGCTGTATGGCTTGAGGTTATAGTCTGATCAACAGAAACGAATTCTGATCCTTCGCGAAGGTCAGACCGCCGATTTGGTGATCTGGGCTAGCACTTGCTCCGGTGACGGTCTATTAGTATTATGGTCGTCATTTCGTACTTGATATAGCGCTGCAGCTTCTGACGTCATCGAGAGGAGTGGGATTCGATGATGTATGAGACTTGGACGCGCGATGGGCGGCTGATTGTCTATTGGATATTCCGAAGATAAACTCCTTTCCAGGAGGCCGTTCAAAGTCAAAAGAGTTTCACACCGTAGCATGACATCACTTTTATGTAATAACCCCAGACTTGGCTCGCAGAACCATTACAATGAATCGATAAGACTACGGTACTTTGATCACTTGATCCGGGATACCCTACCCTGGAATCATTTTCGTAGTAAAGCTTAGTTGTAGCTGCTCCAGAAGATCGCGCAAAGCAGGATGTAGCGCAAGCAGACAGAAAGGAAACGGGGGTTTGTTGGATAAATGGCATGTCGCGTGAGAAAGTTGTCGAAAAAATTGGGCTTCTTGGAATGCTCTTGTTGCCTGCTCCAGTGGGCGGAACTCTCTGCCCCAATCAAATGCGGCAGTCAAGCGCCAGGAGTGCCTTACCAGCTATGGTGATGGACTACATGGGGACGCGAAAGTAAATTGATGCCGCCAGGTCGACTGGTGCTTCGGACGTACCAACGGTACTTTGAAATTGCGTATGGACCAGTTCAAGCCCCACCACCAATACACCTCCATCTAGCTTCTATCGACGCGTTCGTGTGTCCCGCGCGTTTCTCCATGGCTACACAAAAGCAATTCTCGACTAGGTACCTTCGTGTTGCGGGGTTGGTGCCAACGCAGATTATGGGCAGAAGTACCGCTGCGGATGGTACATAGCCCTCACAAGCGTTGTGCCTTCGAATTATGCGGATATGTTGCTCATCCATGCCCGGAGGTGTGGACCGTTTCCCCTGCTCCCTCCTCTCCGTGTTGTATTCGCCCCTGTAACCTAACATCCGGCTTCCCAAGCCAGCCGAATCGCCACCGTTTACTTCATGCTGCAGGGCTGCTCACACTGTGTCCTTTGGCACTACCGGCAACCAGGCAATCCCACCGCCTATGTTACGGCCTGGTTGCACTGAACAGGGATGGCTTATATATGCAGTTGCTGTGCCCAGTAATCACTACAATAGTGATTATTGACCAATCTTTTGCCCTATGGTACAGCGGTTAAGGCACAGCTGTGACAGCCCACGACACTTTTGAGCTTCATTTTCGTTTTTGAACCGGAATAAAATGATAGTTTGTCGGTTTTAAAAGAAAATTATAGTTGTAACAGATCAATTACGATTTAATCTATCGATTGATGTAATTTTTGTTGCGAGAACCGGTGTGATGGAATTTTATCGCATTTAAATGTCCAATTGTTATGGCATTTGTGATTTCAGTTTCACGCGACAAAGCTTCACCTGACGACATTTTTCTCCACTGATATATATATAGAGAGTCCGAGACAGGTAACTAGTGGGAATACGGGAACAGCTTAGCAGGCGAGCTGGCATAATTGTGCTGGCAGGCACGGCCCGAACCTGATTCCGTTGCCGAGCTCTAAGAAGACGTCCCAGCTGAACCTTGTGCCCCGTATAATATCCTTGCAGATCTTGGAGAAGTCGAGATCGAATCGTTCGAGACTCATGGTGTCGACGAAGCCAATGCGACGAGGGATCAGGTTCGGACATATCCGCATCTCAGTCGCATGGCCATCGATGTACTATCTGTCCCCTGGTTCTGCCGACTCCGAGTCTACATTTAGTGGAGGAAGACGTACTTTATCATGGAATCGCGAAAGGATGTCATGTGTTAATCTGGAGAAGGTTGAATGCATCGGCAACTGGCTGCGTGAAGGACTCATTATACCATCATCACGTGGTGGTAGAGGGCTTGTTGTGGACGGTAAAATAAACGGTAGTATTCGGGTTGATTCGGACGATAATCTAGATTAGAACTGAACAAAATATTTACCTTTAAGCTTAGATGTCTGTTGTTATCATCGCTGCTAAAGCTGCTAGCGTGATATCATCTCTGCTATCCTGCTAAGCCGATATCATATCAGGATAATTTATCATATCGGATATGATATCAGGATAGGCAAGTCTGGTTGGTTTTAGCTCGTTTACACCCAGGCCACCACACACTGGAAGGTAGTTGGGCGCATGCTACTAATAGCCACGAAGTGTTGTGTCTGTGTGACGAGTCGGGCACTTATACTAGAGGTGAGTCTAGGGTAAGTGGGTAGCGTATTATGATCGAATGAACCAGGACGTAGATGTTGAGCAATGTAGGTTACTGGTCTAATAATGTGCAAGAGGTAGTCTTATGTAACCAAGTCTGTTGATAGCTAAGCTAGGGAGCTGCTCATTGTAAATGTGCACTTTCCAGGTGACTATTTATTATCTCCTAAAATTTCCTTGTTAAGAACTTTAAGAGCATCTAATGCAAACTTGGAAAAGTTTACAAAATGCGCCTTCTCCACCTCCTCAGCAAATTTATCTTTACCAGATCCTTCGCTATTAATGCCAAACCGAACTCCAAACTCGCCCACAAAATTATCGTAGGTAGTATTTGGCTTGGTCCTATATATTCCACATATTACCTGCTTCAGGCCTTCATATGTAAATCCATTGCGCGGAAATAGTTTTGTCACCGCCCGATATTCTTCTCTTGAAATCAGGTTTGGTCCGAGGCCAAGGTCAAGATTAGGACCCAAGAAATCGGCTGTAACGCCTAAGTTTATAAGAGCTACTTCAGCTGCGGCGTGCTGTGTAATAGACGGTGTCGTGTGGAATGCAATTGCATCCCAAGCTCGCTGGATTCTTACTAGGTCCCATACTTCTGTAGTCTCATTATCATAATACTCCGATCCGGTATGATCCTTTAGGAATCCTTTGGCGATATTTATACCATCGACTTCAAAGCGTTTGTCTTGGGCTAGGAGCTCCTTAGCCGCGGCCCATCCCATGTCGTGGAGCATACAGCTGATGAAGACAAGACTCAGGTCTGTATTTGCAAATTGTGGGAGTTTTTAGGCTATGATCAAAGCCCAATAGGCCGAGCGAGCTACATGATTGTAGATCATTACGTTGCAGTGCTTCTTGACAAAAGAGGAGGTATTGGCAGCTAGAGCGGCGGATGGTACGATAAGACCTAACTCCAGTATGTCTAGAAGTATCAAGTCTCCGCGTTGACTGTCTATAGTAGGCGATAGTAATGAAAAAGAATTTAAGATGGAAGCCGCAAGATGGAAGGTTAAAGAGTTAAGTGGTTGGATATTATTCACTCTGTTAGATGAGATGGCATGCTACCGTTATATAGAGAACGCTGAAGGTGCTCATTACTCGGTCCAGGTATTTCTCAACTGTGCTGTCATTAGCTTCTCCACATTTCTGTACTGACTATTTTTTTTTTTTTTTTTCATTTCTCTCGTTTATATAATTGTCCGAGGCTTACAAACCATTCTATTCCCTCCTCCCTAGTGGGATGCGAGGAACCCAGTGGGATGCGAGGAATGACTTGGGGTATATCCGTCGACGCCCGGGTATTACAATTAGCTTGCCGGGTAAACGGCTATCAGGCTCATCCTCGGATTATTGGTTATTGGCGAATGAGGATGGTCAACAGCACATCGCTGCCAAATATATCCGAGAGGTATCGGATCTTGTATGGATGCGGGGGACAAGTTCCCCCGCTGCGGGGCCACGAAGAGGAAGGCTTATCTTTTGCCTTTTAGGGGACAGGATCCACTAACTTTGTCGAGAAAAGTATGTTTTGCCGTCGAGCCGATCAGGGCATTATAATGGTAAGATTTCTAGGATTCCGTTCTTCCGTTTGTTGACCAAAAGTTATTATATAATAGGGGAACAAACGGCCCAAATAATATGCCGATTGACCGTCCCTATTCGGATCTGACGGGAAGTGTCACTTTAATTCCACTTGCTATAGCTGGAAAATGCGATGACAATAAGCCGTCAAGTTATATCGCCACAAATGTGAGAAATGGAATTATGAAAAGAAATGGACTGAAATTCTAGTCCAACAGGTTATGCGAGTGTGAAATAACTCTTCCTTTTTTCCACATTAAATTACCTTCTAGTTGTCTTATTTTCCTCTCATGTTGGTGAGGAGCTTGAACTAAGCGTCTTTATATCCGACCACCTTCGGAATTTAAGTCCATGTGGAAGGAATTTTTGCCCCGCTGATCTGCGGTTGATGATTACTGAACAAGATGAAAATAATCATTTTCGGTTGAACGGCTGACGAAGTGGGATGCTTATAGCATTGTGAATTGAGCGTGCCGCTGGTGCTTTACAAATCAACAATTATATGTTATATAAGTTAGATTTCTGTCCCAATCCGTACTCGAGGTTCTGCCCAAAGCAATCCAGCATCGTTCTTCCACCTCTTTGAAGATATTGTCTAACTCCCGAAATTCCTTATCACAATGGTATACCCTAAGGTAGCACAGCTTCTCTTGCTTCTGCTGGCTCTGCCGTTTCGGCCAGCTCAGGCTTCAATTACCGCAAAAAATGGCCTTTCTTACCGCCATGCTGTGCCTCGACGAACGATTGCTGGTGTTGAAGTTGTCGATACCCCAATCGTGCGCGATGCCCACGACTACGCTCTCAAGCACAGCAGTAACTTTGGCTACAAGCATGTCATGCGGAGTTGGCTGTTTGGTGCCATTATTATCGAACACAACGAGACCCTTCGCAACACCGTTGACTTAGAGGTGCATGCTGTGGCTGCTCTTCTACACGACTTGGGCTGGGACCAAACCCCCGGCTCGCCATTTGTAAGCCATGATAAGAGATTCGAGGTGGACGGTGCAATTGCCGCCAGGGAATTCATCCGGAATAACAAATATGGTAAAAAGTGGGATAAACGAAGAGTACAGCTCGTCTGGGACGCCATTGCTCTTCATACCCAACCTAGCATCTCCAACTACAAAGAACTGGAGGTTGGAACTACAGGCAATGGAATTACCTCCGATTTCCAGGGCCCTGTTCTCGGCACCACTAAGAAAGAGTATTCTGCCGTACTCTCCGAGTTTCCCAGCAATGGCATGAGGGACGGTCTGAACAATACTCTCATTTGGCTTTGTCAGTCGAAGCCAGCTACGACATACGGTGGGTTAATATCACATGAAACCAGAGAAGAAATACTGATAAACTTGCAGACACGTGGGTGCAGCCTTGGGGAGACAGCTATGTTTCAAGCTACAACTCTACGGGAAACAGGTTTTTCGATGTCGCGTTCTTGAATTTTCCCTAAGGGCATTAGACACCCCAGCGACTACTGAGGCGGGGGATATTGTGATGGGGCTTTGAACACTCGGAGTTTTAATAAGTGTCTAACTAGCTAGCAGTCTATATGCCTAGCAAATAAGCATCTAGCTAGTTGATGATATAAAGGAACTGTCTAGCCTGTTAAATGGCAAGACATGGGTTTTCTTTTTCTTTCACTTACACTGACCTTTACACTGCTCTCTTACAATCTCCTTATGTTATTGCACTTCTGCTCTAATAGCTGTTATAGTCGCGCTTATTAATGTTCTCCCTTTCTTTTTAGGTATGTTTGCTATCGCAATGCCGCTACGGAAAAAGGGAATGATCACTCCTCTTACCAGTAGCGTATTGTGGTCCATATCTCCGTCTGACAACCTCCAGGCCCCCAGTTTACCCGCTCCGTCTGCACTCATAGTTCACCCGAGTCTTCGTGTTGGCACTGATACATACCTGTTAAAATCAAGGGTAGTTTACAATAAAGTCCCATGGTCATTGGCACCTTGAGTAGAGCAAAATGATTCGGATACAACGATCGAATGCAAATCAAGTCATCTCATGATCCACTCGAGGTTGAGTAACATGCTGGGAGAGCAGAACGTTCTCCAGCTACCACCACGAATTCTTTCAGGCACCAGGCGAACATAGCAAGATATTTTGTATACTTGTACCATACAAATCATATCTTCTACACTCACTGTACAGCCTACAGAAAACCATGTGTTCCAGATATCGTATCACGTGATGCCCGCAGAAACATGATGGCCCTGTCTGTGATTTCGCCCAATGACCCCGCACACGAAACGTGTTTCTTTTGTCATCCAGGGCTATCATTGAAGTCAATCCGGACGACGTGGATATTGCTTCTAGGCTCGACAATGAAAGGCACGCTGGAACTATCCGAGGCCGTCTTCACGGGATTCATTTTTTTTTTTGCCAAGCATTTATGAGTTCGACCATATCTGTTAGCACCATAACTATCTCCCAAAGTCTACACATGAGCTCTTCAACCTTACTGGTTTGCTGGCTACTTCAATGTTAGAACATCGCGACACATGACAAACAGCAGACAATCACTGATTCATCAGGTACATCTTCTCTGCGTGCATGCACTTAGACCTCGGATACCAATGCTAATTCAGCCCGAAGGGCGTTTTATTCAGCCCGAAGGGCGTTTTACTCAGTCAGAAAGAATCGAGCATAAAACCTCCTGTGATTGGCTAATTGGCCTGGCATGTTCTCAACTCGTGCGCGAATTGGTCGACCGTTAACGCCACCAAATGAAGGCATCGCCACAAACCACCCCCTGAGCGTTGACTAGGTAACTCGCTAGCTTGGCAAGCCCTCCAAGAGCTTTCAGTTCTTCTTTACTTCAATGCAGTCAATTTGTTGAGTTGCTAAGCACGATCCTCACTGAATAACCCTTACCTACGTGGCAGCTGCTTCCCTTTTCTGTCAAATCTATCAAACTCATCAGGTTGCTAACAGTATCTAGGTTCACATATTACCTCCGCAGCCAGCCTACCTCTGAAGATTCCCCGGTTACTCTGCCTCCGGAAAGCAGTGCTGTTTACTCCCTGGCTATTCAGACGTGATCTAACTACCTCAAAGACAGCCTCTCCATCGAGATCGATCACGGTATTGGACGTAAGCCGTCACAAAGCCTCCCTGCCCGAGAGATATCCAGCAGTCTAGGTGGGTAAGAGGCGGATACATATACAACCAGATGGAGGACGATATGCCCCAGGCAGTTCGAAACTGCCACACCTGCAAGCAAGACCTGCCCGAAGTCGAATTTCGAAGCGTCAAGGACGCTAGGAAGTTTACAGGAGACTGTACTAGCTGTAGGGCACGCCGAAGGGAACGTATATCTGAATCCCGAGCCGCCGTTGCCGCCATGCGGAATATCGCCTTGAGGCTATCGCCACACAGAGCCACGAAAAGGACCGATTCTCTAGCTAACCTAACGCCTCCAAGACGGACTGCGCCAACACCTGCGTCTGTGCACGGCTTACAGCCTCCTGCCACGCCTACTTTATTCCGTCGCCTGGCGCCCGCACTCCAGGGACTGCCTAGACCTCTGCTGGGGCTATCTACCCCAAGCGCAGTAGAGGGACCTTCCCCTATCACTCCTACCCTTAGTCTGCCAACAGTAATTCTAGGCACGCCGATTCCTCAAACGCCAATTCCTCAAGACACTTTTCCAATGGCTCCTGTTGTGCTAGGCACGCCTATACCACAGGAATCATTCCCTGTCACACCTTCATTACTGCCACAGGGTCATTGCCGCGGCTGTTATACACGTCAAGGCACCTTTAACCCACGGCCACGGCCAGAGCCTCAAGAGCGACAGTTTAACCAGATAGTTAATCCACCTTTTACAGCGGACCTTGACTTGCCTGCCCTTAGTGAGGAGGATCAGGCTCTTATACGGGAGTTCTATACTGCCCTGAATGACAACAAGATACATAGTTACATTTGCTGCGGGGAGCATTAGTTCGATATAAAGAGAAATAGCTTGCAAATCTGCAGCCGCTGTATTAGTCGAGACAGGGAGAGAGCCCCTGACGAGCCCTACTTCTTTAGCGCTACAAATAACCTTGACTTTGGGGAAGTCCCCGGCAATCTACCTGATCTAACGATGGTTCAGGAGATACTTATTACTAGGATTCACGTACACGTAAAGGTCCTACAGGTACGTAGCGCTCAATATAAATACCGCGGCCACGTTGTCCACTTTCTTCGCAACGTTAGTAGGCTATTTGAAGAGCTCCCAGTCCTACCTGAAGAGCTAGATATCATACTCCTGCGGCCTCCTAATATAGAGGGCGACCCTCGCTTCCAGCAGCAATTTGCTCGCGATTTCCGGGTACGCCGCTCATATCTGCTGGCCTGGCTCCATTACCTACAGCGCCACCACCCAGGCTATCGCAATATCGTCGTGAGGCAGGATCGCTTGCAACGGCTTCCTCTTAACGGCAGCATAGTTGCTTCCATCGCTTGCCAAGTGGCTGACATACCTGACGGCGAGGTCCCCTAAGGCCCCGTTAAGGAGGCTGTAGAAGAGGATCCTAGCGATACAGACGCATCGGCGATCCCGAATTTGCAGGTTACCGATACCGAATTAAACGCCCTGCAGTCCCGATTCCTTCATGGTACCCCTGACCCTGAGCGTATAGCCGATCTTGAGCATATGCCGCCTAGCGCGCAGGCTCAACACCAGATGCCACTACCTTCCATTCGCAGGACTCCTATTAACGAATTCAACCGTTCCCAGCCGCTGTTAACGCTCGCGTTCCCTACTCTCTACCCTGACGGCAAGGCGGACTTCGTGGAGCCTCGCCCACGGAGCATCACGTACCAGGACTACCTTGCCCATGCGATGAGATGGCAAGACGGACGTTTTGCCCGCTATAAGACGTGGCCTTTCGTCGCCCTCAACACCCTGTTACATGCGCAGGTCAGAAAGCGAAGCAACTACTTAGTCAAGCAACACGAAGGCCGCCGTCAACCCGTTACGCGCGCTGACATAGAGGAAGCGATGGCTAAGCCTGACGAGCCAGAGGCTCAGGCCCTAATCCAGTTGATTACGCGCTAAGCTGCCGTAATCAGGGGCACCCGGCTATATTGGTATAAGCAAAGGAAGGAATTGGAGGTATATGCCTACAATCTAGGCAGGCCTGGCCTTTTCGTTACTGCAAGTGCGGCTAATTACCACTGGGAGTTCCTATATCGTCATATACCTCGATTCCAAGAGTAGAAAGCAGCTCCTGAGGCGGCGCAGATAGTCCTGTCCCGGCAATTACTGAGAGATAACGCCCACATTGCCGCTTATCACTTCTATAAGCGTTATATGCTCTTTAGGACTATTGTTCTGAAGCAGAAGTTTAACCTGACGGACTTTTAGAGTCGCTACAAGTGGCAGGGCAGGGGTTCCAGTTACCACTATGGCCTATATTGGTTAAATAGCCACCCAGACTTAGATCCTGATAATGGTCAGTCCCGAGAGCAATTTGCTCGAATCTGGGGATATTACGTATCTGCTGTTAACCCAGAGCCTCAGCGGATATAGGTGCCTGGGGAAGGGAATCCCCTGATCAGTAATCTATTGGAGCATCCCCTTACCGTTCAGTTCCTATTAATGGTAGTTAACTGTGTGTAACGCCACCGATGTAATAACTACTGTATGCAGCTTAATAAGCATACCAAGCAGGTAGAGTGCTGCTTTGGATTTCCTTACGGGCAGCGCCTCCTAGCCTCCCTTGACAAGGTTCCTTATTCTAAGTACTGGAGCTTTAGGGGCGAGCGGAATGATAGCCAGATTAACCACTATAACCGCTTGCTTACTGTTGCATGGCTAGCCAATACAGATGTCTCGCCCTGCACGAGCCTACAGCAGGTAATCGATTACGCAGCTAAATACTGCTCCAAGTTGGAAAAGAAGAGCGAGTTGTTTGCTCAGATTGGGAAGGCCCTGGTGCCCCGGGTCAAGGACCACAACCCCCTGATTTCCTTTATGTTAAAGCTCCTAAATCAGTTAGTTGCTGAGCGAGACTACTCGAAGCAGGAGGTTAGCTACTTGCTCCTCGGTCTGCCGTTACAAGAGGGCTCACGAACCTGCCTATACGTTGATTGCCGTAATCCTGACAGGCATTCCCGCTCCCTACGGATTGACGGCGATGAGGTTGACGAGGCGCCCAACGTCTACGAAAAGTACTGCCAACGCTCAGAAGCCCTAGAGGACCTGACCTATGTTTCCTTTCTCAAATACTGGAATTTCCGCTCTAGGAACCCTTCTATGTGGAAGCAATGGCAGCCAGGCAACATTAACGGCAGGCCTCGTGTATTAGTCTACTTTCCTCGCTACCAGGCTGATCCAGAACGCTAACAGTAGCCAGATTACTGCTGCATAAAGCTAACGTTAAACCACCCACATCGCCGCCTTGATGAGCTCCTCATATTTAGCGGCCAGCGTTTTAATTCTCACGCTAAGGCCTTCTCCTATTATTGGCAGCACTACAGTTATAGTAATAACCATTACGGCCAGCCAAAAGAGGCTCGATTACAACCTTAAGAGGATCAGTACGAGACTCTGCCTGTGGAGGAAGAATTTGATGACGAAGACTGGATCCGCCTCGCCGCCTTTTTACCTGACAACCCCCTTACCCAGGAAGGTCTTGACCTACTTGGCCGCCGCGATATCGACGTCAATTACGACTGGACACGGCATGTAGGCACTTATCCGGAATTTCGAGACAGCTACTGGAAAGAACTTATCGCTAGCCACCCTATAGCCAACGATATAGAGGTCCTTGGCCCTCACTGGCGTGACCAGCTTAACCCACAACAACAGCTCGTGTACGACACCTTTATGGGCCACTTCCAGGCGCAAAATCCTACTCAAATCCTTCTCCACGTTGACGGTGGTAGTAGTACAGGCAAGTCCTTCCTTATCAAGGTACTTTCCTCCTATCTTCAGGCGGCTGCCCTACCGAATCCTAGCCCTATTTGCCGCGTAGCGCCAACAGGCGTTGCGAGTAACCAGATACAGGGCAGCACCATACATTCCTTGCTACGTCTCCCAGTAGGTGGCGCCTTTACCGACCTTCCCCCAGCCGACGCAGCCGCCCTTCAGTCCCGCCTACGGCACGTCAGATACCTCGTTATTGATGAAAAGAGCATGCTAGGGCTTGAGCAGCTGGCGCGGATCGATTCCCGCCTGCGGCAGGCCTTTCCACAACGTAGCCTCGAGTTCTTTGGTGGTGTGAGCGTCTTGCTTGTGGGCGATTTCTTCCAGTTACCACCAGTCCGACAAAAGCCCCTGTATTCGACTAGCAGCAGCCTGTCTTCGTTAGAAAGAAGAGGACAGGCGGCCTACCGGTTATTTGACCGCACCGTCTTCCTGACGACAGTACAGCACCAGGCTGGGGACGATCAGGCCCGGTTCCGTCAGGCGTTGCAAGAACTGCATGAAGTTAAGTTATCTATACCGTCCTAGAACCTCCTTAGCAATCGGGTACAGGCCAAGCTAACACAGAGCGAGGTTGACAGATTCAGGGCCGCTTTGCAGGTATATTCTACAAAAGCCCGCGTCAACAAATACAATTACGAGCATATGGTACACCTCAACGCCCCGGCAATACAGGTGGAGGCAAAGAATCAGGGCAACGGCGCGGGGCAGGCGCCAAGCGACAACGCTGGCAATCTATCTAACAAGTTCCCTGCTGCTAAGAGCGCCAGGGTAATGCTCACGACCAATCTATGGCAGCCAGCTGGCCTAGTTAACGGCGCCCAGGGTACTATATACGATATCGCCTGGAATGCAGGCGCCAAACCATGGGAAGACCCCCCAGCCGTTATTATAGTGGATTTCGATAGCTACGATGGACCGCCGTATCTAACAACTAACGAGGGCAGGAAAATCGTACCCATCCTTCCAGTCACGCGTGATTTCCTAGTGGGCAACGAGACCTGCGCTTGCATGCAGTTTCCCCTGATCGTGTCATTTGCTATCACTGTTCACAAATGCCAGAGCCTAACGAAGGATCAGATAGTTACTGACCTCGCTACACGCAACTTCCAGGCCGGTATTAGTTATGTTGCCGTTTCACGAGTTACCTCGCAGCAAGGCCTACTCCTTGAGGCGCCTTTCGACCGTCAGAGCCTCTATAACCACACGCCCACGGAAGGTTCATGTGCCTGCGTTTCCTACGTACTGCGTTTGTGGCTAACTATAAGGCAGGGATGAAGATACGCCTTGCTGACCAACAACGCCGTCTGGCTCAACAGCTGACCGATCTGCCGTATCCACCACGCTACATTAACTAAATGGCGTTTTCCTATAAGCTACAGGGAAAGGGGAAGTTCAATATACAGTACATAGTTGATTGGGCCTGTCAGGAAGTGGTAGAGGGACCCTATGTCTATCAGTCAACTCCCTGACTACAGGTTTAAAGTGGTTTAACAGCTGGTTACCGCCGCAGTCGAAAGGGGGCTTCTAGGGGATTCCCCCAGGAGAGTTTATAAACAGGTATACGGTATTTACCCTTCGGGCTGGATATTCAGCCGTTAAGTCCCTTGCCTTGGCAACTTAACGGGTGTTCGAAGTATTTTAGGGGCTACTTTACCGATGAAGTGATGGTAAGGATACTGAGTAATCATAAAAAGCAATAAGGCGGCGTATTAGGTAAGGAACGCGGTGATACATTGCGTAGATTAATATTTCTGGTAACACGAGTATACTCTCGCGTTTACGTTGCTATACCACAATACAATCCTTATATTTTCAATGCTTTGTTATGGATCCGTTTATTCACTTACCAGAATATCGAATTGCTGTGTGCAAGAAATGTCATTTCGGCTGTGTGTCCGAGGAGGTGGTTACCGACTTGCGGGTTAGACACCGCGACATGACACCTACCGAACGACGTGATGTATCAGCAATGATCAAAAGAATTCCTCGTATTATACGAAATCAGGCCGAGCTGAATGAAATCCAGCTTCCACCTCCAACAATCGACCCAATTCCCCTCCTCGCCCCCCCACAAACCGAGGACTTCGGTGCCGGAAATGCCCTTACGTCGTCCGTCAGGTTCAGAGTATCCAGGCACATTGCTCAGAAAAGCATGGGTGGCAGAATCCTAGGAATAAAGGAAGACCAACAGATAACAACTCTGGCCGCAACCTTGGGGCTATCCCCGAGCTGCCGTGGGTGCAGGGTGTACAATGCCAGCGGTTCTTTCCCACTAGGGCGGGCAGCAGTTGGTTCGAAGTAGGCCGGGGGAATACTAGCAAGAAGACAGCGCCGGCAGTAGGACCCTCGCCCTTGATGGTTCAACCACCAGAACCTACAACTTTAACCCCCGAGGTGTACACTCACTTGAACGACGTGCTATTGCGGGATCAGAAACATCTCGAGAAAGAAAACCAGCCACGTGTCTGCAGCAAAGTACTGGGAGAAGACACATTTGCAGCCACAAGCGTCTGGATGGACCGCACACAATGGCCGGCTATCTTCCATGACTCCCGGCGAGACATTCTGCGGGCCCTGACTCAGCTGCCCGATCACCGCACTCTGACGGTGGACTATGTCTTAGGTCAAGCGCCCAATGAGGAAGAACCAGACGTTGTGAGCCCTTGGCAGGACGAGCAGAAGATAGCATGCATTCTGAGTGCCTTGGAACACGTATTAGAGCGGTGCGAAACGACAGCCCGTCATACAAGCCGTACCCTCTTATGTTGGCTGCGCAGTCCTAAGCTTGAGACTTGCGGCCAGAACCCATTTACTCTTCCAGCTGAAAGGAGTAGCCGGCAGAGGTATTGGAAATTATGGAAACGATTCATAGCCTTTGTTATTCGAGGCTATCGAATGCCCACCTGGATCCGGGAATCCGAAACCAAAATAAGGCTCGATGAGGAGCATTCAAGACAACTGCAGAATAACGAAGGCCAGTCGCATCGCAACAATCTCCTATTAATTCATTTGACGACCTGTACCTCCAGCCGAGAGATGAAAGAGGCGTGGCGGGTTCTTGCATTGTGCAATTCGATGCTACAGAGTCGTGCTGTGTCTTTTTTATACGTACGGTTTAACTGAAGTGCCTGTGACCTCATCTAGTGAAGCCGGCGGTGGCGTCGTCTTTGCATAGCTGTGGGAAATAGTGTCACAAAAAGACGAACGTCCCTTGTGGGACCGCATACCCCCCCTTATATTCTTTGCAACAAATAGTCCCACTCACACCAAAATGCGTCGGAAATCACTCAGGCCCTCTCACAGAACCACGTGATCCGCGCGTCTGTTCGCTTAGTGTGTGGGCCTGAGTGCCTGAGGTAACACCGGCGGTGCAGGTATGAGTCCCTGGGTGAGATTGACAGTTAAAATCCCTCACGGAAAGAGGCGTCCGGAAGGACCCAAGATAATCAAGACAATCAGCTTTGAAGTCAGATCATTTGATCAATTCTTTATCTCTTGATTGACCTAGGCGTATTGGATCCATCAATTTTCAATACGTAGTATGGTATATTTCGATATGAATTAATCCATATACCGAGGTGGGGTGGGCGACATGGGGGTATGGGGTAGGGTCCCTGTATTGACTAAAATCGATGGAAAATGGGTTTTGACCCAGTCCTGGATAGCCTTCCGTAGAGGCCGCTCGGCTCGTTGATTCGCTGTCCAGTCCACTGAAAGATAATAGCCTCGGCAATCGGCATTTACCAAAGCCGTCTCCGACTCACTTCTCCATTTAAAGTCTAGCTTCACTTTGCCGATCTGGAGTTGACATCTCCATCTCCGATCGCCGTCCAATTCATCCCTCAACACCCATGAGCCCATGACTAATCTTCTTAAGAGCTCGTTAATATTTCCGTCCCTCAACTCCGATACCTATGCACTATGGAACACCCAGCCCAGCACGCAGCCTATGGAACGGCATGTACAAATTATGCCCGGTCGAAATGCCGATGCATAATCCTGAACCCCGGAGATGCCTGCCAGAGGTTAGCTCCACCCACTAACAACCCCTGGAGCTTACTTGGGTAAACTGACAAGCTGGAAGATGTCGATGCCTTGGAAAAGATTATATGCAATCGGGAACCAAGCGAAACCGCGATGCAACGAGATTATCCAAGTCTAGGAATGAACAGCTAGAGGCCAAGATTGATAGCTTGGTATCTCTTCTCACTTTAACTGCCGGCAGTCCTGCCAATCCAGCCGATGCGGGGACTTCAGTGGTTTCCGGGAATGTGCCTGTCGTACCGGGAATGCCAGTCCTTAAGACTCAGCATACTAATATTCTAATATCAATTCCCTTTCAACTAAGTAATAAATCAACCCAAGTATCAACTACAAGTATTGCCACTTCTCTTCAAATACTAGATGACTCACCAGTAGAGGATGAGTAGGAATTGCTTGACAAGTTCATAGCCCTCAGATTGGTACACGTGCTATTTATGTATATTCCACTGCAAACCTCCGCAGCCGATATATAGGCCACAAGGCCGTTTCTCTGGCTTTGTATATATACAGTTTCAATACAGTCTACCCTTCAGCAAAGTAAATTATATAGCCACATACAACGTATTTTAGGGCAGTCAATAGTTTCAGACCTAGAGAGAAGCATAGAAGAGCTCTTAGGTTTACTTATCTGTATTACTTAGTCAGTATTATGCCAACCAAGAAGTAAATCAAGTAATATAGCAGCACTAACAGTATACAGGAGCAACCTGCAGGTATACAGACGTCCATTCCTAACCCTGTTTACATAGCTAGCTATTTCTATTATCTTTAATCTTGGGCTCAACCTAAAGCCGACGTCAGGCCCGAATAAAAGAGCCAACTACAGATTCCACAAACCTTAGGTATCCGGGGGCAGGACAATAGAGGAGAGAAGAGGGGTACTCAGTCTATATTTTCTAAGCTCTATATGAGTAATTTTGTCGCTTGATAATCCATTTTGCTGATAATCCTAGCGTCTCCTGCAACCTAGACCGAATCGATACTCTTCAGTGGACGCCATATATAAGCGAATATATCGACCAACTTGCCGATATCAAGGAATGTGAGAGCGACTTAATTTTGGCTGCGCTTGTTAAGCTTTAATTAATAGTAGAGCGAATATAGCAATCCCCCCTGTATAAGTAAGAAATAGGTTAAGACGTAGTACTAAAGCCACCAGCTCCCTTCTACGTCAAAACGCTACAGGCAGACTTAGACGACATTAAATACCTGGTGTTTTTAGAATTGCAAAACAGCAGTAGGTTTAGTCAAGATAGATATAACTAAACCATCACCATGCTAACTGTAGCTTATAGGAGTCTTACTTAATTATTTTTATAATACCCAACTTAAAATCTACAAATTTATATTATTTAAGGAAATCCCAATTAGTCCCAGCCTAGATTTCAATCAACTAGAAGCACTTTATATTTATCTCATCTCTATTAGAAACTATTTCAATATCTTTTTTATATATACCCCAAGGGAATATATAGGTTTCTTAACATCAAGCTTCTTTCAACTAACATATTACTTACTATACTTATACAAACTCTTGGCAATTAAAAATCCCAGCTAGGTCAGAATCGAAGAAATAAAAACAATTAATCTGGTTTTTATCGAGCAAAAAATTACCCAAAACTTCAGGGACGCAGCCACAGCAGGAGGGTTAATCGCAGACAGACCACCGGATTATTTAACGAGGTTGGCTTCAGTGGTGGAATCCGCGACGACGCACTGGGAGTCCAAATTAAGAGCACAGGCTGCAAATCCGGGATTTCCTATAGGCGAACAGAATATCGGATCGATAGAGGTGCCAGACACCGGAGACTTCATACTGGAACTTACTGACGACTCCTAGTTGACGGACCTGCTTATGCTAATAGAGTGGTAATAACAAATATATAGCTATATATGAACTATTTTATAGGCCAACAAATAATATTTACTAGTAGTAATAGAAATGATATTAGGGAAATCAGGGGGTTTACCTAGAGGCGGGGGTAGCCTTTGAAGATTAGTAATTTGCTCGTAGCAATCTCCGGCCTAGATATATTATATTAATATCATAATGAAATACTTCTAGCACCAAGTCAGATACACCAAATACAACACAATTAACTATCTTTCAGTCTTTAATCTTTATTTGTTGTTTCTTTCTTGTTAAGATACTGTCCAAATGCCTGAGAACAACCGGGAGGCCATAAATTTAAAGAGTTAACAACCAGCTTATCTACCCAAAGCCCTTATTAAGAATTAGAAGCCCGACGAAAAGTCATACCAGGCCATAGTAAAGGAGCCTAAGTATCTAACTGGTTAGCGGCTATGGAGCCTTATTCTCATAACTACAACTGTAGCATTCCTATTGATGTTAGATTCTTCTATCGTCTTAACAGTATATCTTCCCATATACCTTTATAGGGCCACTTTATTTAATTATCCATTATAGGCCATCCCGCATCTTACCAGTGAGTTTTATTCGCTGCTAGATGTCAGTTAGTATAGCGCGTCGTACCAGCTTGCCAAGTACGTTAAACCCTCCGCCCTTGTCGCTAGAATTATTTTAAGCAGGATACACAGTACTTACTTCTAGCAATGCAGGTACTCTATATAATATCTTAATATAAAGATAAATCTATTCACTCTATTAGTAATTACACTTCGTCGGGCTAATTAATATTCAATATCAGTAGACCTTTATTAGCTTTTTTACAATCTTTAAGCTGGGGTTACTTTTAAGTAGTACTACCGCGTCGTCCACAATACTTATTATCGCTCGCGCTATTAAGGGCATCGGCGCATCTGGCCTGCAGAATGGTATATTCATCCTCATTTCTGGGTCTATTTCCATAAAGAAGCGCCCAGGTAGGACGTAGTCTATGTTATTCTTATTGAAAAGTCAAGCTAAAATGCGAAATAGTATTAATAGGTCTTGGAATGGGAAGTATATATTCTTAAATCTTTTCCTCTCCCCAGATATCTGCTGACAGATTACAGTCTCTTAAGCTGGGCTCGCTCTTAGTCCTGTTATTAGAGGACTTCTAACGCAATACGCAACATAGCAATAGTATAAGTTCCCGAGTTCTTTGGCCCAGAAGTAAATTATTCTCTGCGCGATGACTCGGGTTATTCGTTCTAACAATTATCAATAACGCAGGCTTTTACATCAATCTTCCAATCGGCGCCGTGGCGATGGTTCTATTCCTTAGCTACAACATGCCCGAAAACAGACCCGTATCAACTGGTCTCTTAGCTCTGAAAATCCTTAGAGAGAAAGTCGATTTCATCGGCTTTCTCTTCTTTGCGGGCGCCGCAGTATAGCTTCTCCTCGCTCTTCAGTTTGGTGGCAATCAATACGCCTGGAATAGTGCCACCATTATCAGCCTCTTTTATGGCGCTGGAGCAACTATTATAATCTTTGGGTTTGTGGAACATCGGCAAGATAAAGGCATAATAATTCCTTTATACTTAGTCCGCTAAAGAGTTATATGGTATTCTGCTCTGGTTATACTTTTCTTAATTATAACCTCGTTCTGCATGTTATACTACTTGCCGATTTATTTCCAAGCTGTTATGGATATATCTCCAAGTCTCAGTAGAGTCTATCTTTTGCTTTTATTATTAGTTAAATTATTCTTGTTATACTTAGTAGCTCTTTTTATAAGATATTTATCTGTATTAATTGGCTAGGCTGACCCTTTGCTTTAGTATAAATAATTGGCTATTATATACCTTTTAGTATCGTCAGAGCTACTATCGTTTTAATTGGCAGCAGATTAATCTCTACTTATACATTCTGTATATCTACTGGAAAATTAATTGGTTATCAGATTATCTTGGGAGCAGGTTGTGGGCTGGGTATGCAAATAATATAGAACGCCCCTCATTACTACTTCGCACCTCGTCTTAATATATAGCTTCATCGTGCAACAACTATTTAGAATATCCGCTGATATAATTTGCAAGCCTATTCTTAACGTTCAAACCTTCTTACCGCGTCCCCAGATTGCTATCGAAACCGCTTTCATCATACTCGGCTATACATTCAGCGGGGCATTCTCCCTTAGTATTATACAAACAATCTTTAGCAATAGTTTGAGGATAGAAATCCAACACTATACTCCTGAAGTCAACATGCGATCTATTATTTCCGCAGGTACCATAGGCATCAGAAAAGTTGCCAGTGCCGACAGTCTTCCCAGTATATTAAAGGCATATTCAGTAGCAGTCAATTATATCTTCTACTTTACTGCTGCAGCTGGAGTTTGCAGCTTCGCCTTTTCTAGGGGCTTGGGATGGACCGATATTCGAAAGAAGAACCCAGCTAAATGAAAGCCCCCCGCCAACCAATACGCCGTGCGTCCCCAAACGGAGAACTCGACATGAGAGATCAAGGGCAAGAGGTAACGGATTCCCTAGCCCCTAGTATCACGACCCATATCAAACGCAGGCAGTCTGTTATTCGGCGTCAAGGTGGTCGTTAGTAGGAAGATTGGGAATCTTATGACTGGATAGAATCCGCCGATCGCCGGAGTTATCGGCAAACTTTGGTGGAGGAGATTCAGAAGCATCAATCCTAAGTAATAGAGGAAAAAGTATATACTAGCAGTTCGAAATTGAATATTGACGTCTTGAATTATCTGAACCTGGGCTGTTTGCCTAAAAGGAGCTGCATTGAGTACCCTGCCATTGAACCCGGTATGTGTCGGAAACCTTCCCGCTAGCTAAGTTAATCGGGCTAGCCTTCTGGAGTTGTCATGTTGTCCATCGATACTCCGATGAAGCTATGCCAAGAACGGGACCCTTGCTGACCAAGAAGTCGGTAAAGTTTCTTCTCTCTAACCTTCCAACTGATAAATCGGTTTAACCTTGACGGAATGGGCTATTCTGAACTCCGGATGGCTTTCCTTTTCCGTTATAGAGTGGCCTTCCCTCCAATTCAGCCCATCACTATCATCCTGATTCAATCCACTTCGGCCACCTCCATCTTTCGTCGGAGGCTCTGTGCTTCACCAGGTACAAGCTACGCTAAGAAGAAAGGAACCTAGCCAAGTACCATGGTCAACAAAGGTCGGCCTTCAAAGGACTGTCTTCCTTGTAGGAAGCGGAAGCTCCGGGTATGACGTGGCCAACCCTTGCCCCCCACATCCAAGTGCGAACGTTCATCAATTGTCCGAAGTTCGCTGATGGAGAGATTACAGTGCGACTTGAAGCTTGAAAGCTGCGGCCAGTGCCAGAGAGCCAAAATCGTGTGCCACGGATACCGGAATCTCCAGGACTTGGTCTTCCGCGACGAGACGGATGCAGCCAAGAACAAGGTCTTGGCCCGTCCGGGGCAGTATCCAGCTGAAGCATCTGGTTTTCTCTTGCCAATGTGGGGCATTAATTTGGACATGGACACACGCTGTCGAGAAACATTCTTCTCGCTGTATGTCACAGGATTTTCACGCAGCTGTACCTCTCTCGTCCCCCTCTATACCCAGGCTCCAGTCATCGGGCATCTTGCGTGCAGTGTCGACGCAGTCAGCCTGGCCTTTATGGCTGTCCAATTTGAGAGTCAGGAAGTCATGAGCTTGGCAAACACGAGGTACGTGGAAGCCATCCAGAACCTGGGTCAAGCTTTGCGAGACCTCAAGGCGCTAGTCCCAAAGAGTGCTGCCCCTTTGCGATTCTCCGTTCCGTACATCTCGCCCTCTCTACCTCTTCAGCAACACTTCCCCCCCTCAACTCAACATTCTGCCCTTCTATCCTATTCTCCACAGGGCCATCGAAGTCCCACGAGCATTATTTCGATTAAGTAGGCTGGGGAGGTTGAGGACCGCACCGCCGGTGTGCGGTTAACCATCGCGTCGGCCATAGCCAGGCAACACACCCCACAGTGGAATATATTTTTCGTCTTTCTAACGAGGTTCTTTATCCTTCTCCTAGGTCATTCTGCAATCAAGATACTCTCAACCTCTTTGGAGGGGCCAAACCGATTCACTTGCGACAGATATCGAAAGGACCAACGGGTGGTCGTGCAACGTTTCACATATGTGTTTCCGCCACGCTCTGTGGTGCACATTGGGACTGAGACAATCATCTACGCCATCCGTTCATCACCATCACGTTTTCGTGGTGGCTGTTCTACTTCGTCTTCCTTTTTGTCACATATCCGCGACCCCTACCCAGCGCAGAACATTACAGAACTGTCAGCGAGGTTCCTCCTGCAGGGGGGCCGCAGACAAATGGGCTTATTCGCTCGAGGGGGTTGCAAAAGGTAATTGGGTTGTTGGTTGGAGGCGGAATCCAAGACACGCCACCGCGCGCTCGCATCGGCAACGCCAAGCCACAAAGACGACGGTGAGAGGACAAGGCGAAAGCTGCTCGATTTACGCGTTTGGCGCTTCCAACGGGAATCTTCGCAAAGGGTCCCCCAATTGACCGATCGGTACAAAGACGTCCCATAGGTTTCGATCCTCTCTTGATCCTCACTCCCTTCACTTTTTCTCTCCCGAATCGGCGACAATCTAGGCGCCCACTTTTCGAGCTGAGCCGCCCCACGGCCCACGATCCCACCCACGTCCTCATCCACGCAAGGCGAGGTCCTTATTTCGGCCCTCGGACCATCGGCTTGGAGCCCACTGCGATAGGGTCGATTCCTCCGACGGATCTGGGCTCGTGTGTCTTTGACCAGGGGCCTATTAGGCGATTAGGGAATTGGGACTAGGCGTTGTGGAGCACCACTAATACCCGGGGGCTTGACTAAGCAGACTCCGCTAGGCCTAGGCCGCCCCCTCTCCCAAGGTTTGGCTTTGTCCTGCTTAAAGGTGATTCGGGCCCAGTTGGCGCAGATTTCCCATGCAGCTTCGAGTCGCACCCGTGTCTCTGCCGCCAAGGTCCCGAAGGCAAGTAGGGTTGTATCGTCGGCAAATCCAACAATAAATACTCCCTGATCCTCCTCGAGGTCTTTATAGAGGCTTGTGATGAACATAATGAAGAGTATTGGTGACAGCGGAGATCCCTATGGGAATCCAGCTTTGACTTCAAATGGCTCGGACACCGCGCCATCAAATCGGACCCGTGCCGTGCGCGCCGTGAGATAGCTTGTAAGCCAGCGTAATAGCCACAGCTGGATACCCATTTTCTGTAGGGCTGCAATAAGCTTCCTGTGGTCCACTGAGTTGAAGGCTCCAGCGAAGTCCGCTTGGAGTAGCGAGGCGATCCCGCATCGGTTCTTGACATATATCGTGGATCGCCCGTGACTAAAGCCCAAAGCGAAACTCTGGCGGTGTGAGTTTGTAATTAGGAGTTGGTGTGTCGGCAGCAGTTGGGAGATGTTGAAGCAAGATTACTACATCAGTGATGGCAATATGATTGCGGAGATAGAGAAGGTTTAGCTGTCCCGGGTCAACTGTAATGGTCGCTTGAACGACGGTGAGTTTCTAGGCTTGCTCTTTTGATGGATTAGGCTTTCCAGACCGTCGGAGCTTGATAGAAGTTGTCGATGCTTTGGGTTATATGACGCCGAGCTGGGCTGGCCTTCTGTATGGCCCTGATCAATCGCCTGCAGCTAAGGTTATTAATAGATGCGCAGGTAAACATATTGCAATCTGGATGCAGACCGAGTTTTGTAAGGGCGTTATAGTAACAAGCAGCAACACTTAGAAATTTAGAAGGAATCTTATAAATAATTTACATTACTATGTCCAAAACGGGGAAAAAGACAACTACTCATTTTTAATCTAGGCTTAATAAAGAATACAACAGTTGTCCACAGTGCTGCAGGCTCGGGATTCCACATGGAATATGTATTTATTCTGCAAACCGGTCGCTGGCATATCTGCGTCGTCTTGGCCGTTAATTGGATTGATCGCATCATCTTCTGTGCCAGAGGCCCCATCATCGGGTTCGGATATAATGTCTGCATCTCCGGAGTTACTAAGCGAAAGGTCCTCAACGTTGACTACTTGGCGCAGGTTGGGAGGGTCTCGAAGGCGGTACAGGATCCTGTTCTCTCTATACAGTATCCTCACTGTTTCGGGGTAAATTGTCTCGTTGGTGCACATAATGTCGATTTCGATCTCAGGTCTATTCCGCGCTTAGATTCGCTTCCATATAGCTCGCATAAGAATGGGAGGATTCCCGACACAGATGTTGCGCCAGATTTGGTCTCTAATTTCTAATGGAATCCGTGCCAGGAACCATCAAAGTCATTTCGGGCGTGGTGCCGGGGCGAATCGTGGCGTGGTGCTGGAGCTGGTTGGTGATATCCAATCTGGTGGCACTTCGGTCACAAGCGGCGAGTTGTTCCGCTGCCAGACGTACATCCACGCCGATCGCGACTGTAGTATGGCGAAGAAGAGCCACATATATTGCGCGTATACCAAGAAGGCGAGCCGCATGTCAAAGTACCAAACGGGCGAGACGCTCCTCGTCGTCCTGGACATATTACCAGGTCGGTCTGAGCCATGTGAGTTCGTGGGCCTTTTATAGAGAAGAAGATATGGAGAAGATATCCCGGTTACATTGACTGTTTCGTTACGCCCAGGTCGACTCCAAGGCTAAGACTGCTCAGCAGAATAAGCTTGTACACGGCCAACAGATTGTCGAATTGAGGAAGTGGTGTATCTGACAGCCATGCTTGTACACTTATTCCAGACTGAGAAACTGATCTCAACTCCATCCAGCCGGGCGGAGTTGGCAATTACTTCTACATCATCGACGAGGATACAGTCGACCACCGGGAGAGTGGTCGAGATGTCCCGGAGCAGGAGCGGCGATGACGGAGGAGTCGAGACACAGAGGCACTACAGCAAAATTAGCATCCCGCCCAGGGAAACACGGCGATAGTAACGGCAAACCGCCAACGCAGCACTCACAGATGGCCGAGTCATATGGTAGAAGGCAGGGGACAGAGCCTAGAGTGCGGCGAGACAGGGAACCCGACGAGAAACGCCGAGAAACTGCGCGACGTGGCCAGAGAGCTCCTGGCGGCGCCACGAGTGATGCAAAGGGACTCGAGGGGCGACGTATAGACCGGCTGTAACGGGGGCGGCGGTGCAGAGGGGTTTTCACCATACAACCATCCATAGAGCAACTGTGTCGTCGCCAAGTCTGTATCAGTGTTGTCAGGACCAGCCTTGTCGAGGTTTGCAGGCTATGCATTTGCCATTCCTCTGGCCTGGCAGATCTCCGGGTCGTGGAGGTGTCGCTGACAGGTCTCTGCATAAGAACTTAGGCGGCCAGGTTCGCCTCCCTTAGGTTGTCTAGGCCAGGGCGTTCGTTCTTCCAGACCCGGTAGGTACCTTAGATTGTGATTCAGTGCCGGTCTGTTGTGTGGCCGGGCGCCGAAGCCGCGCCCTCGCCCCGCGACAACGCCCGTTGGAGTGCTCGATTGCCTCTTGTTTGCGCCCTCGCGCCCTGTGACAAAGCCGGGTCTTAGGCCTACTTGGGCCACCTTCCTAGCCCTTCTTATGGCTTCGGCTTCCGCTGCCTTTTCCCTCCTTCCTTCATTCTTCCCTCCTTCACCATCAATGCCTCCGCCGCCGCCGCCGCGGCTGCCACGTATGTTGCTCTCTGCACCTCCCACCTATTCCTCCGCTGTGGTGTCGCAGGCATATCGCTAAGCCCATCATACAGTCTCCTGGTCGTTCCAACCGGTATCCCGATCTCTCTGCATGTCGGGGTTCTCCCGCTGCTTTCCGCCTCTTACCCAGGCCATCTGTAAGTACTGCCCTGCATTAGATCTCCAGCATGACTAAGACACCTCAGGAATATACTAATTCAGATACAGCATCTCTATACCTTGCCTTTTCCGGTCCTCGCCTCCTGCAACAATTATCTATTCGTCTGGACTCCCAGTTGTCTCCGTGTCGTCTTTGCCGTCGCCAGGGCCGAACTCATCGGAGTCGGAGTCAGAGGCACCATCATCAGGTTCAGAGATAATGAAAGATATCTCTGGAGTCATCAAGCAAGAGCTCCTCGACGTTGAACACTTGGTGTGGGTTATAATGGTCTCAAAGGCAGTCCAGGAATCTGTTCTCCACATACAGCATCCTCACTGCCTTGTGGTAGATTGTCTGCAGTACCGTGCGCGGCTCACTTATTATGCAAATCGCCTCGGCGCGGTTCGGACCTGAGATGGCTACGCATGCAGCTTCAACTTTTCTATCCTCTGGCGGGCTTGGTCAGAGTGTCGTCAACGGCGTTGTGTCGACTACTTCGCCCTCTTCTTCGCCCTCTTCTTCGCCAAATGTTTCTGACTCGACTCTGTCCAACAGCGCGCCTGCATCACATCCAGCTTCAAGCGGCTCCCGTCTTTCGGCACCACCCGTGACAGCACCGACGGCTGTGTCGTCACCGTATATACACCTTGCGTATGTTCAACATACAGCACGCCTGTTGGTATAAAGCAGAGTGGATATTTAATTAAACTCAGCCGAATATGCTTGACGTTCTATAAGAGCACATGCTCTAGATACCACTTAATAATTTTATCCAGAGTCGAACCGTCGCCAACCTTAGCAGCATATCGGCAGTATACGTCAGCACTGGAAGCTGAAAAGCCTCAAGACAGTACACCCAATGGAACAGGTAGGAGAGCTCGGTCCTAGGATCGGGGCGCCTGTCCTGCTTTGGATTCTCAGGATACTGAGTTTACCTCTGAACCATTCGCCGTGTCTACTTCAACCTGCTGCAAATACCCGTTAAAATGTGCGCTGGCTGTATTCATTCAATACCAGACGAGCTGTCGTTGCAGCATATGTCGGCTGCCATCTCTTGTCAGGACGAACAGTCACATAGCTTTAGCACCAATCCCCGGAAATGCACCCGCCAATAGGGCCCCAACTACACGCCATCCCTTAAGTATAACTCCAGCGACCCGGCCATCTTCTCAAGTGACAATGACCTGGCTCGGGACAATTATATACGGGGTCAGCACAAGAAACAGTACGTTGGGTTATGGTTTGAACAGCTTCCCACGTCTTCAGACTCAACCTTTGGGGAATCTATCCAAGTCCCCGAGCAGCGGCGGCAATGGACACGACAGCTCGACAGTGGTATTTTCCTGTGCAGTGACGGCAATGAGAGCGATTATATGATGGACCAGCTGGAAATTCCCGAAAACCGAGATTGCCGCAGCTCGATCGTCCTGCTGTGCGCCGGATCTCAAAGCCGAGCAAATCCGTATCTACCATGTCCACTACGAGTGAACCGCAGCACTTACGAGAGATGCGGGCACTTGCCTCCAACGACTGAGAAAATTCAGTATTTATAGTCTCTCCGGGGAGCGAGTCGGCTACCCTATCCAGCGACGAAAATTAAAGTCGACGCCACTCGCACCAACGCTGGCTCCGGGAATGATGAGGGGCAGCAGTGACGGAAGCGGGGGCTCACAGTGATCAGCGTCACCGAGCAACATCCAACTGCAATTCGAGTGGAAATTATATGGCAACTGTCACGCCTGACTTAACGATTCACATTCTAGACAACTTGCTTTCGCATCACTACAAGAGGACCACAATTCGAAAGCTACATCCATCGCAACTAGATAGTCCGAGTCTTGGATCAGCGGCCCGATTTCCCAATACACAGTACATTTAGATATTGATAGGTAAAAGGCGGCAAACAACAATAAAAGTCTGGCCAAATAGAGCCATCAACGCTTTCTATACAGTCGCTCATAACTCAGTCTTTACTCGATGACCACAAGACAAACGTATCCGCTTAGAGAGGATGTTCTCCACTCGGGAGGTATCTCGCCGCGGGCCCTATTCGCAGCCGCTACGGCGTCCATTAGGGTTCTGCTCTTTGTATCTGGGGGCGCCATTGCGGGTTCGGACTGCAACTTCGCGTTCGATTCGCCTCCGGGTCGACCGCTGGCTGGAGCCGGTAGGCGTCGGGGTCAGGTTTCGGGCAGCAATAGACGCATAAGAGGGTCGGGATGTGTCACTGGCGGCAGCAGGCGCCGCGGCGAGGGGAGTTGCAACGGCTGTTGTACCTGCTTCAGTGGTTTTCGCGGTCATCCGCTCCTCCGCGGTGGAGGTCGCGGTGGAGGTCGCAGTGGCGGCGCGGGTGCACGTCTCGCGCGCGTCGGCGAAGATCTGGACCGTAGTCCAGACTCGTTCAAGGAGGTTGGAGGGGATGATTCCGGCGACGGCTTCGTATGCTTCCTTTTCGATGTCGTTGGCTGGCACAAAGATCGCAGCCTTCGCGGGTTCGGCACTGGCCCGAGGTGCAAGCTGACTGGCATTCGCGAGGGGATTGTGCTGATTGAGGCACTGGAGTTCAGTAGCATCAGGGCTAACCTGACGTGCTAGCTACTACCTAAAGAAACTGCCCCTTCCAGGTCATTTGACGGGCATACTTTTTCCCTTCTGAAATTTAGAGCTTTTGAGACGCAGTCTGTCTTATATTATGCCCCTAGTCCAGCCGTTACAGCAGCTCTTATTACTCACTTAATATTCATTGTTATCCATTACGTTCCAGAGCACTCAATCAAGTGCTTCCGACCTTTATTTAAGCTAAATCCTCAGCGGCCTCACTTAACAGCTCTTCTTTCAGCTCGGACTGTAGGGTAACTCAGACTCTCTCTGTCTTTGGTTCTGTCCGCACTAAGTGCGTCTCCCACCAACAACCTATATATTTCTATTGAAAGATGATCAGCAAATTGAAGAAAGTGTTGCTCACACCTCCCATTTACCTCTATTTCCATTCCTCTTATCCTCTACGCTGCTTCGGCAGTCGCTTTACTCTCTCGCTCACTCCGACATCCCTCCATCTCTCTATCGTGCCTTATTCCTTCTTCTGTCTATATCCTCTCCGTCAATATCTTTATTTTCCTTCTTTCTTCTTGATTTTTTTTCAAGCTGTCCTGTGCCCTATCCATCTATTTTACCCCAATCCAACTGACTCCTATATAGAGCCAAGTATATTCGTAATAGATATAACGATAGAGTCGTAACCTCCCCAGCGAAACGTCAAAGGCGTTTTAAACCGCTGAACCCCAAGCCAGCTAAATGTCCCTCCGCTTCAACTTATCTACTTACTGCTCTTAAGAGACTGTCCATTGAATCCGATACATTTGACCGGGTACTGGATGAGGTTGAACTTTTTGCCAATAAGGAGAAGACTGTGGAATAAGCCTATGATTTTTGTGGAGCTTTTCTTAATGCTTAAATCCGCATTGTAGGGCATTCAAGATGACTAGAATGATGCATTTGTATCGGGATAGGATATTATTTCAAATCGGCTTGCAGAGTCCGGTATGTATCCCTCAAGTCCTGTATTGTGGTGTAGGGTAGGCAGGGGTGTGTGTGGAAAGGTCGTTCACAAAGGTCATTTACAACAAGATGCCAGTGGTGGTATTCAGCAGTAGCTAGCAGTACAGCCCCCTATAAATACAGTGGTCGTATTCCCGGCCCCGCCCAGGGCTTGCTACTCTTATGGGTCAGGTCTTGGCCCCAAGTGGGTTCAAGAGCGTGGGTGTCAAACGGAGGGACCCAGTCCGGCAGGATGACTAAGGAAGCGGGGGTCTCGGAGACCGTAGATGAGGGAAATCCCGCACCAGTCAAGATGATCAACAACACAGTCAATCCATCAGTCATATATTAAGGTCGTAATTATCATCAATTCAATCAGGCTATTTTGGCCCCATCTGATCGTACATTTCCCTGTGCCAAGAGCCCCCAACTCAGACCGTCAGACCTCACTTACGGGATCACGAGATCTGACAATTAAGAGTCTCATTGCCTCTATCGACCACGAATAACGAAGAAACCCTACGAAGAAAAATCCCAATAAAATCGAGCGATTCCGAACGAGACGAACATTTCAATCTCTATCAACTTCAGAGACCGCGAGTTTATCCTGACCGGATCTGTCAATTGGCAGAGATGGAAGGAACTGTTCATCTCGAAGGCAAAAGCCCTGCTCCTTTGGGATCAAATCAACCCCGATAATCCCGATCCACCGGCATTTCTGAGCAAGCCGGCGAGACCGATCCTAGGACTGATGCCCTCAGGGGTGCAGACCCGGGAGGGGGCAGCAACGGCTGCCCTGACGAGCTCAGAACACGATAAAATGCTCCTCCGCAACCACACCCTAGATAAGGACGAATTCGACCAGGAAATCAAGAATATTGCCCTACTGAGGGACTGGGTTGAAGTCACGGTCGAGACCAAGACTAGGGAGGAAAATTGCGACTCAGATAAAGACCTTAGGACCTGGTATCTCAACCTCTCGAAGCTGTTGGGCAAGATCTTTATCTAGCCGGTAGCACAGCTACAATGGCATGGAATGAGTTCTTCCACGCAACAGCTAGAGTTCCTGAGGATCCTGTGGCTTGGGTTGGCAATTTTGAGAGCGTTATGCATGATGCTACGACCCTGGACCTCCCCCTAGCGAAGGAAGTCATCCTCTGGTATCTCCCACTGCAGAAGCTGACCGAGCCCTTCCTTGGGCAAAAGCTCGATATCTGGAAGGCAGAATTTGCTGCTGCTATCAAGAACAACACCCTGTCCTATCGAGAAATCGCAAGCCGGATCCGACTAGAGATGACGAGCTTGTCCTACCTTCGAAAGGGGTCCCGTGGGGTCAAAAGAGGAGGCGCATTTCATGCCGGTGAGGGAAGCTCGGATGAGCCCTCTCTTGACGGCGAGGCTGCCGACCCTTTGCCCTCGAAGAAGAAGAAGAGGAAGACGAGGAAGCCCAAGTCTAAGGAGGATAAGGAACCAGAGAAGTCAGCCTCCTCGAGCAAGACCTGCTCAGCTTGTGGTCAATTTCACCCGCTGTCACAATGTTTTTACATCTCTAAGAACAAGGTGCCGGCGTGGTTTCATGAGAATCCGGCCACGAGGAAGACGGTAGACCAGAACCTTGCCTCTGACGCCTCCTTACGAGATAAGGTCAAGAGATTGAAGTCACAGGTAGAGGAAGGTCCCTCAAGTGATTGACTCCAAAGGCCGGTCGGGACAGCCCCAGCTGCCCTTCTTGCCACAGAAAAGGCGGCCTTCTGGGCTGCCCTCGTGGCGGCGGAAAAGGCAGCATTTTCAGGCTCCTCGTACCCGCTGAGGAAGTCAACGATCCTTGACTCTGGAACCACTTTGCATATCTTCAACGATAAGGCACGATTTACCGACCTCATCAAGGCCGGCCCTTCTGACTTCATTACGCCGGAACGCAGAAGATCCCGGTCATCGCCTACGGTAACGTGACCGTTAGGCCGACCTCAACACCGCACAAGAAAGGAAGGTGGCTCTACCTCCGAGATGTGGCCTACTGCAAGGACTTTGCCTGCAATGTGGTCTCGCTACGGAGGCTGAGGAGGCATGGGATCTGGTGGGACCAGAGCCCAGGAAATAACGCCCTTCGAGACCATCACAACCGGGTTATCGGTAACCTCATCGATCGCTACGACCAGTACGTCCTCGAGGACGTTGATCCCGACACAACCTCGCAAGGCTACGCCTTCCACGCCCGATCACATCACGAGAAATTGAGCAAGGCAACTGCGGCCCGGTGGCATCTTCGACTTGGTCATCCGGGGCCGGAAGCTCTGAACCGGCTAGTCAACAGCTCTACGGGCACGAGGATAAAAGGCCCAACTACGATTGAGTGCGAAGACTGTGCAATGACGAAGATAACAAGCCAAGTCTCACGAGCCCCAAGATCACGTGATGAAGGGCCCGGCCTCCGGCTAGCCGTTGACTTCACCCACCTTATCGAGGATGCCGAGGGCTTTGACAGCCTGATGCTATTCACCGATCGCTGGTCAGGGTATACTTGGGAATTTTACCTCCAAAATCGGACTGCCAAGAATCTCATTACTGCCTTCATGATGATCCTGACCTCCTTCGAACGGCTGTATCAGAAAAGCCACGAGTCTTTGAGTGTGATAACGAGATCACCCTAGTGAAGAGGGCAGTTGGCCAGATGCTTGAGAATAAGGGCATTTCGATCGAGCCCTCAGCACCTGAGACCCAGGCTCAAAATGGGGGCGCGGAGAGATCTGGGGGGGTGATAGAGACCAAATCCCGTTCAATGAGGTAGGGAGCCCACCTTCCTGAGGATCTTTGGCGTGAGATCTACAGTGCAGCGATATATCTTCACAACCGCGTTCCAAGATACACCTTCAACTGGAAGTCGCCATACGATCGCTTTCACACCTACCTTGCCCACCGTGACGGCATCGTTGTCAAGGAACGGAAGCCGAAGCTAGGGCATCTCTATGCCTACGGATGCAAAGCCTACGCTATGACAACAGCAGCGCAAAAGAAATCTCAACGCCTGCACAAGCTAGATCCAAAGGCATTCATTGGATATCTCGTTGGATACGAATCTACAAACATCTATCGGATCTGGAACCCTATGCTGAACAAGGTTATCTAAACTAGGGATGTCATCTTCAATGAGGAAGAGATATTCCCAGGAAGCCTAGAGGAGCTAAAGGATGACTTTCTCCGTGTCAAGAAGGCGGAAATTGCTTCCCTTCTTGATGAGATCGAAGAAAAATAAGTCCAGCTGGAACGAACTTGGGATGATGGTGATGATCCTAGGGCTTCCCTCTATGAGGACGACGATGCTTACGCCGCTGACGATCTCGGCTACGGTCGTGACGTTATGGAGGAAGAACAGGATATCGGAGTAAAGGACGGTGCCGATGACGGCCCTGAGACTCTGTATCTGACTCCACAAGAGTCACCGTTGGCAGCGTTATTAGCAAAGACGATCACAGAGGTAGAAACCTCAGGAAGGCCGTCCCCGGGGAGTGAAGATCTCACTCACGTGACAGAGGGAGAGTCCTTTTGGCAGGCTGCCTTTGCAGCCGGCGGCCTAGGGGCTCCGTTAGGAACACATCAAGGGAAAGTCATCAGCCGGGCTAACCTGCATCGTATGCTACGGCAGGGACCGAGACGACCTGATCAGACCGATCGTCTTCACCAGAGGGACCTCCCCTTGCCCCCTCGTCATCACGGCGAGCTAGGAAGGCACCCACTTGGGGAGCTTTTCAGGAAGGCAGAAGAAACACATCTCCAGAGTCACAAGGAGATGGGGTCTTGGATTGAGGGTCCTAAGGAACAGGCAGCTACGGCACAGATCCTCGACTGTATGTGGGTTTATACTTACAAATTGGATAGGCACGGCTTCTTCTTGAAGTGCAAAGCTAGGCTTGTCGTCCGCGGCGATCAGCAGGATGTGATATCCGAAGAAACCTACGCCTCGACCCTAGCTGCAAGGTCATTCAGAACCCTCATCGCCATCGCAGCTCGCTTCGATCTTGAGCTCGTCCAGTATGACGCCGTCAACGCCTTCGTCAATGCCCCGTTGGAAAGGAAGATCTTCATGAAGCCCCCACCGGGGTCAAGAAATCCGGGCAAAATCCTGCTCGTGAGCAAGGCCCTCTATGGCCTCAGGGAGTCACCTCTCTTGTGGCAGAAGGAGCTGAGCGGCACACTGGAAGGACTAGGCTTCAAAGTGGTCCCTCACGAGCCCTGTTGTATGATAAGGGACAGGATTATCATCTTCTATTATGTTGATGACATCGTCCTAGCGTTCCGGAAGCATTTTGCTGAGGACGTCACCAAGCTGATGCACAAGCTGCAGTCACATTACATGATGACCGGCGGGCACGAGCTGCAGTGGTTCCTAGGGATTGCGGTCCTTCGTGACCGGGAGAAAAGACTGATATGGTTATCCCAATCTGAGTATGCCCTCAAGATCGCTAATCTGGTGACTGTCCTAGACGCCGGAAGTGAAGCCCGTACCCCGATGACAACGGCCAAGCTACAGCCCAACGAGGGCAGGGCCATGATAGCTGAGATACGAAGCTACCAACGCAAAATCGGCTCGATCCTGTACATCGCCGTGATCACGAGACCAGACGTTGCCTTCGCAGTCTCACAGCTAGCCCGTTACAACCAGAACCCGAGCCTGAAGCATCACAAAGCTGCCGACCGAACCCTCCTTTACCTCAAAGCTAGTCACGGCCTCGCCCTTCAACTCGGCGGCGGGGATGATTTCGATGTGGCTAGCGATGCCTCCTTTGCCGAAAACCTCCCTGACCGGAAGAGCTCGCAAGCCTACGTTATGAAGCTATTCGGTGGGGTCATCGGCTGGAGGGCAAATAAGCAGGCCACAGTCACGACTTCAACCACCGAGGCAGAGTTACTTGCCCTGTCACAAGCTGCTAAGGAAGGCATGTTCCTCAACCGGCTGCTCAAGGAGCTAGGTCTTGACCTCAAGACCGCTGGGGGCATACGAATTCAGTGTGACAACCAGCAGACTATCAAGCTTGTGACCAAGCAGCTCAATCAGCTCAACACACGACTACGGCATGTTGATATTCACAATCACTGGCTGCGTCAGGAGGCAGGAAAAGGGACGATCTCTGTGCATTACACACCCACAGGGAAGATGCTAGCAGACGGGCTTACGAAGGCCCTCACGAGCACGGCATTTGACGCCTTTGTGCAGCAGCTAGGACTTGTGGATGTGACGGATAAGCTCAAAGAAAAGCGTGAGCTTGATGACATGACGGATACGGTATCCCGGCTCCAGTCAGGCCTTGAAGACCTTAAGTTGGTCTCTTTATAGGCCTAAGGGTATAAGGAAATCAGCAACCACGAGCATCACAGGAAGCTCAGGGCCCTTCCCTAACTAACCGCTGAGGCAGACCTTCTGCCTCAGCGGTCTGTTAGGCAGGGGCCCAGAGCTTCCTGTAACCCTTTTGCCAAAAGCCGCCAGTTCGAACCTTCAGTTTCTATTCTTTTTGCCGGTCCTTACAACCTTATGATATTAGAAAGTAGAGGCAGATAGGGGCTGCAGTCAAAGCTGCGATGGCTTCAACTGGGGGGGTGTGTCAGACGGAGGGACCCGGTCCGGCTAGCCTGACTAAGGAAGCGGGGGTCTCGGAGACCGTAGATGAGGGAAATCCCTCGCCGGTCGAGATGATCAACAACACAGTCAATCAATCAGTCATAACGACGTTATTAAGGTCGTAATTATCATCAATTCAATCAGGCTATTTTGGCCTCATCTGATCGTACATTTCCCTGTGCCAAAAGCCCCCAACTCAGACCGTCAGACCCCACTTACGGGATCACGAGATCTGACAGTGGGGTGTATAATGTGATCAGGACGTCAGGTGTGAGTAATGTGGGTCAAGGGTCTGGTAATATGTCAAAGGTGTTTGATATAATTGTGCCGATAACTAGTTGGTGGGCCATCGGTCTATGGGGATGCTAAATGAATATATGTATATAATCGCGTTGGATCATGGAGTCTGGGATCGTGGAGTCTGGGATCGCAGCGATCCTGGAAGTTGCGATCCTTCGCTGATTGGTCACAGCGTTAAGACTACCTACCTAGGTACCTATGATTAAATACAATAGGCCCACTTTTAGTAGCATACCCAAATCTTGCTGACAAATCTCCCTAGACTCTACGAGCCTGCTGTCACGGTCCATTTTGGGGGCGAGGGCAGGCGGTGACTGGCAGATTCATAACGTACCCACTTTTCGCACCGGGGCATAGTCTTGTCGCGAACTTACGTAATATGTTACAGCTCGGCTGGATATGCCACAAAACTCGACGAACCATGGAATGATCACCTAGATCACTTCGTGAACATCGTGATCCAGGATCAGGAGGATCATCCCAGTAGTTCTTACTAGACAGCTGATATACAGTCGCCTGAGGAGTGGACCTCTGTCAGGCACAGCTCCTCAGCTATCATACAACTTGGTTACCTAGCTCACTGCATCGGCCACATGTCACCAGACGTAACATTCACTCGACTGTCGGAGCTGCACACAGGGGGCATTGTGACAGGCAATCGGGAACCTTTAGGCTAGCCGGTCGCTAGCTGGGATTTAACAAGGCGTTAGATTGGGCATAACCCCAAATAAGCCGATGAGGCGCTACATAAGTGGCGAGCTGCATTTTTGGCCTAACGGTCAAAATCCAGCACAAGGGATAAATAGGGGTGGAATCGGCACACGGATAAGGGAATTATCGGCGGATCATTCCTGGATCTTTTTCTTTTTTTTAGTTAGAAATAGAAGTCTCGAAGACCTCATCGTTATAATTTTAAGAGACTTTTTGCCGTCATCTTTGAGCGACTTTTGCCAGCCATTTGAGACAGCCCTCATGATCCTTGTCCGACTTCGGTCTTCGACGTCGTCAATTGGCAGTCTGCCGCGGGCAACCCAGATGCCTTACCACTATCTTTCCCTGCGGCAAACTCAATAAAGCTTCTGATTAGATGCTTCAGCGGCGGAAAGGGACGAGACTAACACCCAGCTCGACAACCTCACTATAGGAGGAATGCACAAAAAAAGCGTCGCACGGGCGTTTTGCGAGGTCAGCCCGAAGCTGCACCAAACTATGCGTATGTGGTCAGAGAGATCCGCAATACAGTCCTATCCATAGAGAAGCATCTCATCAGATGGTGTATCGACCTTACTGCAGCCAAAGACAATGACAAGGCATCAATTGGTCCTGCAGTAGGGTCGCATTCTGGTGAGGCTGGAGACGGAGGTCGGACAGGAATTGGGAGTCGGGTAGAATAACCTCATAAAAATCCTCTAAAATAAAAAGGCAAAAGTCCTCATTAACCCCCTAAGAAAAAAGTCGTTGGGACCTCTCTCCCTCTGACCTTGAAGTCTGTCACTCTCTAAAGAAAAAGAAAAATCCGATGATAATCCCTTGAAGCTGCCTGCAGCTCCCCCTACTTATCCCTATTAGCGACCAACTAGCCCAAAGGTCACAACCCAACCGCCAAATGCTTCTCGATCAAGGGGACCAGGTCACAGATATGTCACGCCACAAACCCGTAGTCTGATGCGTGTTCGGGTCGGCCAAGCAAGACGCCTGTGCGACGCTTTTCTGTGCATCCCTCTAAAAGAAGCTGTTGAGTTGGGTGTTAGCTATCAACCATTTCCACCTATAGTGTCGCAGGCATATCGCTGAACCCATGATGCAGTCAAGGCTATCCGCAAACCCCGAAAGTCTCGCGACTCCAATATCCAACCCATCCAACGAAAGCGCAAAATCGCTCTCGCCACCGACACCGACACTGATGTACCCTCAGATTCGAAGAACCTCGCCGCCATTGCCTCGCGTCAGCCATGTGTCTCGGACGTCTCCAACATGACCGCCTCATCACTCGCCGAACCGCAGCAGCAGCAGCAGCAGCATCCCCATCAGCCCGATCAGCGCTACTCTCCCAAGATTCCCAAATGCGAACACTATCCGGGGTTGATGCGAAATATATTGAACTCCAACTCTCCTCAGCAGCAGCCCCAGCCTCCACCCTCCCCATCGTCCCCGTCGTGCAACCAGTCAGTTACGTGCGCCAAGCTCAAGTGCTAAGAGTTCATCGTCCTCCCCCGCCTCCTCTTCATCTTCGGCCGCTTCTTCGTCTCCAGTGCGTGTTCTGAGCCGGAGACCTGGCGGGTTTTATTCGGATGAGGCGAATCGGAATCAGAAGGGGTCTTTATATTGTAAAGCTGTCTGGATCCGACAGGTTACTGAGGGTTTAATTTAACCAGCGCAAAGCGGTAGCCTTGAGGGCGTCTTGAGCCCGAGCGGATACGTCAGTCAACTGAGGGTCGAGAGCAGCGAAACCGTCGGAGACGGCATGGCGGATGTCGGACAGGGCCATAAGCACAGCCGGAACGAGGCTACCCCCCAGACGAGGGCGAGGCGGGCCCGACAGGTTGTTCCCCAAACAAGCCAGGGACGAAGGTGCTGGAGGTCTAGGACGAGTGGCCGGCAGAGGAGCGCACGGGGGTCGAGGTAGTACCGACGCGAGCACGAGTCTGAGAACCAGCGCCAAACCCGATCGCCCGAAGCCCACTGGACCAAGCAGCAGAGAGCGGCCTTGGTAGAGACAGTTTCCTAGATGGGGATCAGCACGAACTCGAGGCGAGGAACAGTCGACCTACAGCAGAAGTGGGGTCGGCGTCGTGAGCTGCTTCAGCAGCTTGGCGCCGGGCAACGGCACGGGACTTCATCGGTCAGATATCGCCACGAGGCCAAGGCGATAGACCACTTACGCTTCATTGAGGATCGAAGCATCGTACTGAGGGGGTGGGACGACACGGGATCGCTTGCGGGGGGTGGCGCTTCCAGACGACCTCTGGGCGTGATCAGGCCGAGGCCAAGGCTATGCACAGGTGAAAGGGGGAGGGGGAACAAGACTCGAGGTCGAGGCGAGACTTGCCTTGGTGGTGGTGGTGGTGAGGAGGGAAGGAAAAGAAAGGGTCGGGGTAACCAAATCCTTAAATAGGATTTCCAGCATCCCCAAAAACTTAGATGACATTCCGGTCAAGAAGGAAGACCAGGAGAAGCAGATATATAAATGGCATGCGGAACTCGGTGTGCTAACAAATAAGGAGCTGATGTCCTAATGTCAGCCAGTTCCAGGTCCTAATTTACCAGTGATTCCTGGCATCGTGAGGTGCACACAGTGATCCGAGTGATCCACGCAGGAACTACCTAGGTAGGTAGTTATAGATAAGACCATGGGGTGATGAGAAAAGTGGATATGTCATGGTTCTGCCGGTTGACAGCTTTGTTCTTACAGGCCTGCGTTTGAAGGCCCGGCCCGGGTGTTCTTCCGGCTGCGGCTTTATGCTGTGGTGGCCGCCACCCCCACCTGGGTTGTGGCTTGTCCCGGCTGTGGTTGTGGCTTGCGGTCGTCGGCGGGGTCACGGAGTCGACGGGGTCACGGAGTCGGCGCCGACGGGGTCCCACAATCGGCGCGGCCGGGCACACCCGGGGCGGCTCGATCGCGGGCGCTTGTACCCACTGCAATTGCGTATCTGGTCAACAGTATCCTCTGCAGCAGACTGCCCCCCTTTCCGGCCCTCGTTGCGGCGGCTAAATGCGCGCGGACTGGTGGGGCCTGTATTCCTCTCCCCAACCTGGCCCCGGCTGTGAGGCGCCCGCCACCCAGCGTCCCATTTCACCTTAACATCATAAATGAATCAAGGCCGGGAAATAACTCTACCGATCCCGGCCGCCGCACTAACTTCTTGTTCAAGTTTCCCTCGCCTTGTTTTCTCTTCCTTCCTTTCTCTTCCTTCCTGCATCCTCCTGATGGATCGCCAGACATCAATCAAGCCGTCACCAATCTCTCCTCTTTGTGCGCACGTGCGCCACCGACACAGACCATACGCTCTGTCCATCTCCGACGTAGGTTTGTTCCTCTTTCTTTCCTGTCGTGCTCATCTTCTCAGCAGGTCCCCCAACCCTGCCACTCATATCCCTCGGGGCTAACCATGATCGTTGGAACAGACTCGACCATTCAAACCGTGCCAAAGCCTACTCCACGCCGACGAAAGTTTGTTCTTCTTTCTTCCCCGCTGTAGTCATTTTCTCGGCATGCCCTGTTGGGATGCCACTTGTGTCATTAGAGGCTAACTATGATCCCTCGAACAGATTCGGTCAGTCCACCGACACAGACATGGCCGACATAACCGTGGAGGAAGCTGTGCTTCGCTTGCCCGCAGAGCTAAGGCTACGTATTTTTATATTCCAGGCAGAAGAGCCAGCCATTATCTTCGACGACCGACCGCACGGCGTGATCGATGCCAGAGGCCCAGAGTTCATCAAGCTGTAGGAAGCGATGCATCCCTGGCCTGCAAATGTCCTCTGCAAGGTGCGGCTTGCAAATGTCCTCTGCAAGATGCGTCCGTGGGTCGTGGGCCGTAGGATCAGACAGCGATGCGGCCAGAATTTGGTCTTATCGGTCGTGAAAACCCGGTTTTGTCCCCACCGTGACACACTTGGTGTGTCTCGCCTGGAGCTACCCAAGCTCCTGGTAGAACATTCGCTTCCGGACGTCGAGGCCCTGCCCGCCGAGCAGACTATGTACCCAGTCAAACACATACTGACGTGGGAGTCAAGCTTCGGGCTCCGTGGCGACGACGAAACCGACGACGAAACCGACGACGAAACCGACGACGAAACCGACGATACACCAGCGTTCGATCGGGTTTACGGTCAGCTGTTTCGCCATGCGGATCTGGATTCACCCCTGAACCTGTCGATGTTCCCACTCATCGAGGATGTTACCTTTGCTTTCGAACGCCTCCATCCATCACTGTTCGTACCCGGATCGGGTTCTCATGCCCTAGCTGGCGGGGACTGCGAGCTTGCCTGCAGGATCGACACAGACGGCGCTGTCATGGGTGTCTGGTTTCGCCGGACTTCACGAGATCGCTTCCGAGATGTACACCGGGCGCTAATGGAGCCGAACGGCAGGTCGGTTCGAGTCCCCTCGGATATGATCGCGCGCCTCACCATCCTTCGCACCGACCAAGAACTCCAAGACACCCTGACTATACGGCCTGGCCTGTGTGAGTGGGTACGTCTTACTGACAGCTACTCCGGTGAGAATTTGGAGGAAGAAGGACGTCGGATGTCACGTATGCGCGCTACTTGGCATCGACTGCGAGAGGGAATCAACGAGGCGTGGATAAAGCCTATTCATCAGCTCAAGGTGGATGAATTTACCTTCCTGTACCACTCCCGGCACAATACCGGTCCGGCCAAGGAGGATGGGCTGTGGGTGAGTGAAAGATAAATTAGACTGTAGTGGAGAGCGCGGGGGAGGGAGAGTGGCTACTGGCTGTACTTACTGAGGCTGCTTTGGGAGGGAGCCTATGAGTGTCTAATAGAACACTGGGAGAGAATAATGAGGCTGTATGCATACGGAAATAGATCTCTGCTATCTTTTTTTTTTTCATAGTGTTTTCTTATATTCAGTCTGCTGAAGTTGGAGACTGCAAACTAAGGTATGTAATAAATACAAAAACTTTCCATAATATAGTAGCTTGTACCTTATAAGGCCCTGGATATAGCTACATTGACAGCTGTATCCTTATTGTATTCTACTGCTAGCGATCTTTATTAAGACTTGTGACTGTTATGCCTCTCGGGTTATCCAGTTATATACCTCCCCCATGATCGGATGATCGTCCTCAATCAGGCCAGAGTCACGCACATCATGACCACTTCTCCATTCCAGATTCCGGCCAAATAAATATCACACTCAGTAGAGAATCATATCATCAAACGCTTACATAGGCGAATTCTTCCTCACGATAAAGATCCTCCCCTCAATGAGCCTCCCCATTCACGAATTCTTCCTTCTGTTGAACAAGGTAAAACGGTCAACCATTACTTTCGGGCCTCACGCCGGCGGTATCTCTCATCCCGGCTGATCTTTGCAATAGATGGGGGAATGACGTCGCTATAAGCAGCGTCGACAATGTTGTCCCACTGGGAAATAGAGACCAGTCCCTCAGGAATGTAGGTTGCGCAGGTCTCTGACTTGGGCAAGAACAGCGTAGGTCGGTTGACGATACGAGGAAGGCCCATAGGGTCAGTGTCTATATTCATCTTCTTCGCACCGCTACCGATAGCGACACATCGCTCCTGGTAGACCCTCCCGGTGCGCCCTTCATCGAAACATTAATTTCAGCTGGTTGGCTCTGGATAGGGCTCTGGATCAGAGTCTTGGGCGGTGTCATAGGCGAAGGTTTGGGTGATGGCTTGGGGGAGGTCTCGATGCTTTTGACCCCTTCCACTAGGCTAGCCATCGTCTCATGCTTCGACACCAATATACCCTTGAAGGACCCATCGGCAGATTTAGCGGACTTGACGACGGAGGGTGTTTTCTTAGCCGTGAGTGCAGGCTCGGGCGACCCTTTCGCTGAAACCGTCATGCTCAAAGAGATAACACTTCCTCCATTACATGCAGGTAGCTTAGGAAGCCCGGTGCGGATCTCAAACCCCTCTTGGTGAATACCTCGGCAAGGCTGTCGGATAGGGTGAACTTGATCATGCTGGTATCAGATTGGAATATCGTAGTTCGTCGAAAATCAAGGCCAAAAGGAGAGGCAGGGTGTGAGATAAGTCGGTAGCAATCAGGGAGCTTCTTCAACCCAACACCTAACCACCTAACAGTAGGAAATCCGCCGTAGTTGGTGAAAAGGTCAGAAGATCTAAGCTCCTGGCTGGTAGGCATAGTTTGATGACGGGTATCCGGGGATTGGGCGACTTCCCGGACGTCACCACCATCGTCGGTGTATGACGAGTCCTTGATGCCGACCTCCTCCATGATTGCGCATCCGATGAAGCTTTTGACTCGATCCATGTCCAAATCCACAGGATCCTCAGGTTCCTTCTTCTTCTTGGACTTCTTCTTGGGCTCCTGCTTGGGCTCCGGTCCAAGCTTCCAGTCTCGAAATCGTAGGGCAAAGGCGGCTTCCTGTGGTTTATCTTCCCTGTTGTCGAAGACCAACTCCTTCAGAGTCATCGATCCAGTCGTCATAGAAACCAGTTGAGTTCTAAAATACTATACAGGCTTAGCTTTAAGAGGATATTTTAATATAGGCATATCTTAATCTTAAGATTTTTTTATTAAATCTCGCGCTCTAGTTGTAATCCTCTTTTTCTTTCTTTCTTCCTTCCCCAGAGCCTTATAGTTAACCCCCACCCCTCTTCCTGCCGCGCCAGCAGCATTTCCGACCCGGGTTTGTGTCGCTAATCTATATATAACACCTAGAATTTTGTCTACATCTTGTTTGTAGTGCAGTCTTCTGACTTTCTGCAGCAAGCACATCAGCAGCCACAACAACGACGGTACGATCCCGCTGCGGCCCCGTTGTGGTTGCCCTCACTGACTTCCCGCTAGACGACGACGAAGACGACGACGACGATTCTGGTGACTCCGATATGGCTTCGTGTCGGGTCCGCTGCGGTCCTGTTGACTGACTGCCGGTAGGCAAAGAGAAAAAGGGCCGAGGAGGGCACCCCCGGGGGGTCTGGGCCGGAGCGCTCTACCCCCTGTTCCGCATGTGTCACGCGGATGTGCAAGGACGGCTTGGCTGGTCTCTGTAGAGACCATCTCAGTAAGTTTCCTATTCTCAAATTGGGGCAATAACAATATATAGATGCGGCGGCAGGTGGCTGCACGGCTTGTGTGTATATATAGAAGATGTATATTACCCTGGTGTTTGCTGCAGTCGCCGATGCCCAAGCATTGGTGGTTGCCCTCCAGTATGAAGATGGGGAGGCCGATGTAGGTCCATGCTGTTCCCGCCCCGGGCCCGTTGCTAATGCTGTCTAGAAGGCGGGCCTCCACGAGCTCAAGAACAAGGCCATAAGGGCCAAGAGTCAGGTGCACCAGGCATGTGTTCGTGCTACTCCTGCAGCTATTACTGCAGGATTATTGTCCAATTAACTTGCCAAGCTAGCCAGCAGAATTATTTATATTACTAAGGTACTTAAGTATCTTAAGGCTATTGCAGGGCTAATTTTATTTCTTCTAGCTTAATTTTTAACTTAAAAGACTGCAGCTAAAGTTAAGAAAGGAAAAAATAAAAAAATTAAATAAAGTGAGTTTAATAGGTTAGAAGATAGTAGGAATAGTATTAATAAATAGAATAAGTAATTAATATAAATTTAATAAAATAAAATTCTAGATATAATTATATATTCTTAAAAATTAAATAAAGACTGTAGGTAAACTGGTTTTTTCCTCTTATAGGGGGTTTTCAGAGTATGTTAAATACTCTCCACAAGAGGGCCCCAAAGTACTACACCTAGTGGTATCGGAAGCTTGTCGGCTCCGTATTGGTTCTGTTGCGGCAGGCGTCGTGGAGTCGTATTGTATTAGAGAAGTGTGGAATAAGTTGGAGCTATAGAAACCAGCGGGTGTATGTATTGTACTTGGTTTGGAGAGTTGGATACCTAGCGAGCTCACGTTGGTTCCGTGGCGGGTTCAAGAAAAATCCACGTTGCTCTGCATACAGCGGGCAGTAGAAGAAAATATAATTTGGGGTTTCATCCGCGTTCCCGCATCGGCAGCGTGGCGTGGTTACATCGGGGACGTGGCTGTCGAAGAGAAGGTTTCGTGGGCCCAGTCGTCCCGTATGTAGCTGGATAATAAGCATCGAGCTTTCATACTTCTCTAGCCTGTTGTGGAGACAGGTAACCTTGTTTCTTTCGAACAATGGGCTTGCCTCTGCCGGCTCGATCCCATTTCGGGTCAGCCGCTCGCGCGACGCGCACCAGGCTCGGTCCTATATTTTCAACCATTATCGATATGCTCTTTCCTGAATCTGGGCTCGTTCCGGCTGCCTGTTGCGGCCGGGCAGTCAGTCCTTATGCTCTTGCATCGGGCGGCGCCAAGGAGCCCTTCGTCTTTTCCGTCGGATCCACCACGTGGCCGCTGCGGCTGCGGCCCGTGCAAGGGCTCCCGTTCCCTGGCGCTCAAGACGGCTGTGGAATTTGGCAACACATTCGTTGAGGAAGACATCAAGCGGTGGTACACCCAACTCGCTTTCCATAAGTCTTGCTGGGGTAGCTTTATAGGCCCCCCGCCTACTACGAGTGGGGCCCGGGTCTGTTCCGCCGCGAGTGCTCTTGCGGGTCCCGTCATCGTCGGATTGTTCTGCTTTATCCAGTCTTCATAAATGATCTTGAAGACTTTTCGGCAGTCATTTTGTCGCCGTATGTAATGATATACTCGACTTCATCCCCCTCTAACCCGTAGACGTCATTTATAGCCCGTTCAATGGGTTTCAGTCTGCTCATAGCGACCCTCTTGGTGTTTATTGAGTGGCGACCGGGTTTTCCCACCTAATGTTACATGCAATAGGTGACATCAACTTGACTGTCCCCAATTGACGGCTTATCAATATATCTCTAGGTACATGGGCATAGCCAAGGTTAGCTTTTACACTCCGGATAAAGGGCATCTCTAGAATGAAAGAGACAGACTCAGCAGAGGTCGGGGCTACATACATCTGCTATTCGATGAATATATTGCCCATAAAGACCTTGGTACTGCCAGTCTCAGCCATAGCAATAGAGTCTTTTGAGAATTGCATAATATTTGCCTTACTTGGCTAAATTTGAAGTCTACTACTCTTGACGATACTGTCGGAACCAATATTCCCTTCCGCACCTGTGTCAACAGTAGCTTCCCATATGTGAACGTCAAGATGCCCAAGTCCCACCTAAAACTTCAGGAGATCCTGACACAAAGCCAACAGTCTCAGGCATAGAATTTGACTGAGGCTTGGATTAGCTTCTATAAGCATCACATTTGTTGCTTCCTGATCGGTCCATCCTATTACTTTCGCGTAAAATACTTTCCTTGTGATGTTATTATCTATTACTGGATAGTATCCCGGAGTGAGGAGAGAGTCATTATGTAAGGTAGGTGGTGATAGCTACTAGCCAGTCGCAACTAAAAGGACTCTAAAATATTGAGTTAATTTGTTGTAATGGATGTCCCTTGAGCTCGACTCATCTGGTTTCGTAATGAGTTTTATTCCAACTGCATCAAGTCTTTTTCTCTTCACTTTCAGCCAAGGTCTACCCAGATAGTCTCAGTCAACCCGTCAGCCAGGTCGGTCAACTGGGGAACAGTGACTCCGATCTTCATGCTCGGGACTATTTGCCTCAAAGCATCACTATCTTCAAGAAAGAGGTCAAATGGGTGTTTTCGTCGGTATCGTCCATAGCGATATCCTACGCTAGCTTCCTGTCGTCAGGCTTCGTAAGTTGAAGGACGCTCGGGGTAACAGCAGGAATCGGGCGGTCTCTTTCGAGATCCTCTGCCACCTCCTCTACCATTTGCCTCTTGTTGATAGCCTTATCAAGGAAGATGTTGTTATTCAGGTCCCTCGCTAGCTTGTCAAGGTCTCCCTCATCGATCATAATGATGCTAGCTTTCGCGGTGTCATCGATTAGGTGATCTTCGTCCGCGCGGCTTATTCATGTGCAACTATCGTTCCAATACGCCAAAGCCTCTATACTCCTATGAATCAATATGCGTCTGTACACTCGTTGCGGAGGGATACGCTGGAAACGCTTTGATCGCGCGTCGGTGTTCTCTCGCCATACGTGGCGGATCATTCACTTGGCGAGCCGCTATAGATGGGAGATTTCATCGTCCGCGTCGGGGGCGTATGGCGTCACTGGCTCCTTGACCTCTTTCCATTCGATTCCAGCTCCATACAGTGAGGAGAACTGGTAGTCCTTAATCCAGCTGTAGATGACCATTGGAGTGTCAAGATTGCTGTTATGTCTGCTTTCTCTGACGACGGCAGGTTTGAATGTGGTCTGCTACAGCACCAGTTAAAGAAGTTGGGGTGATATATTATCAATACAATGTAAAAAATAGCTTGATTCTATTAGGGGGACGTGATCAAAATAGGTTTGCATAAGACCTGCAACTCCAGGTAAAAAACCATCCCTCATATGCCCTACCGCCCTACGGTATGTCGCTAACGCTCCATGTACCTCCGGTTGCTGGTCTGTAGTTCTCTGGGTCTCTTCGTGGATGACTGTTTGGGGTTCTCTGGACCCGGCCGCACCCGTCATTCCACTGCGGGGCGGGACTACCTACGCTGCGCTACGGTGGCCGCACCCTCCGCTCCATTCTGGGGCATACCTACGCTCCGCTACGGTGGCTCTCGCTCGTACCTCGCTTCGGTCTCGAGAAGTTGTTAAACCTGTCTATATATACTTCTATGGTGTGGAAAAGTCTCAGCCAGCGGAGATCCGACGCTATATTCACGCAGGCGGCTAATGTAGCTGAATCTGGTATGTGATAACTACTAAACCTCAATGGCGGCCCGTTTCAATCTCCCAGGCGGCGCCTATGGAACTCTGGTAGAAAGACGTCCTGTCCTGAGGCTATAAAACTTAGACGGTTTCTTCATTTAAACCTCATTGTGCCCTGGTCCAGCCACCCAGCTGCAACCGGCCATTTGTCTGTGAATTTGACCCCGATAGCGACGCCAGATATGAATATAGCGCCGACGGCGGGTTCGTCTGAGCGGTTGGCGGAAACAGTCACACAGTGAGTCAAGCCAAGTTCGAAGCCTTAAGCAACACATAGGAACAAACAAGGCCATAAGGCCACAATACCACAACAGCAAACAAAGGAATCGAATCGCCCAGAACACTAAAGACTCTCCCTTGCACACATACGCGCGCACGCAATGATCAGTCAATCTCCTGATACGATCGCTTTGTTCACAAGCATCTCTCCAGATCAGGCCGGAGACACATTCTCTGTCCACCTGAACGCGGCCGCCTGCCTCGCCGGCTTCTGACATAAAAGGCATCCTCCTCCCACGAGCACACACCACATCCCTCCCATCTGCTAACCTGCAACTCCCACAGTTTATCTTCTTCTTTACACTCTCACTGGAAAGGTCGTGGTCACATTAACCTGTCTCCCTTGACATATGGTTTCGTATTCAGTCCACAAAAGCCCTCCCTCGCCGAACCGCCTCCCGCAACTTGCAGATCAAGACCATCTCCCGCCGCTGCAACAGTCCCCCCGACCAACTCGCCAGTCTAAACGAGATGTCGTAAGTGTTCCCACAACCCCCCCATCCACCTTCCGTATTCATCACTAACCTATCATGGCCTTTAGCCGCCAGATGCCTCGGTTGAGATCCCAGACATCTCCCAACGCTTCCAACCCTTGGGTCGACCGCAACAACCGCCGCAGAAGCCGCCTCCTTGCCGAGTGGAATTGCTCGAGGCAGTGCAGTCCACCGTCGGTTACGACATACGCCCCTCCCGTGGTGGCCTTCCCCACCGGTACCTCCCCGGCATTCCCTCTCGACGAGATCTCTTTTTCGCAAACTTCGAGATCTTCGTCTGCGACGGAGCAGCGTTAGACAGCATGGGTGACCCGCGCTATTTGGAAGTTGCACCGAAGCTGCCTTCGGGGGCCGAGCCGAGGGCTGAGGGAACCATGGTCCACTTCTGGAATAAACACCTGGACAAGAACTTTGTCAAGCGGTTTAAGGGGAGGTTTGAGGGTCTCTGTGCTCGCCCGCGACCAGTGTACATACCGGCACGCAATGCACATCCCCTGGGATGCTTCGTCAACGAAACGGTCTGCCAGCCCGCCAAGCTTGCAGCCCTCTTTGTCGCGATGTATGGGCAAGTCAACACGGACATGTGCACCTTCTGCATCGAAGCCTCCATGGATACCACAAACCCCGCCTCGGATCATCTGCCGCCACCATTCCACACCTGTATCTCGTTGCCCGGCATCACCTCTGGCTGCTGTGCCAATTGCTACTACCGTCAGTATCATGGCTGCACCTCGTCCGCTTCGTCATCCAACGTCGCAAACCCGTGGGACCCCATCGTAGAGCTGCCTGCCCCCCCGGCCCCTGACTCCTGTCCCCGGGTTATCGACATCTCCAGCGCACTTGATTGGCGTCTGAATGGCGAGCCCGAACCCGAACCCGAGTTAGATCTCGAGTGGGAAGGTAGTGATTGTTGAGCTGGTGAAGCTGGCCATGGGTGGTCGTGTATCTAGATACCTTAGGTAGTAGTGTAATCAGCAATCAACCCAGGTCTCTTCTTTGTGACCCCCATCCCCCATCGATTAAACTGTCGTTCTCTCTTTGTACAGGCAACTGTAGTATGTGGTCAGCATCTAGAATGGCTACCAAGACCCAGACTGCTGGGACAACCGTTCTCCCCCTTCGGCCTTACTATTCTACTGCACAACATAAGCAAGCCTAGAAGAGCCCCAGTCAACGCTGCATCTCCCTCGGCCTCTCGTCCTCCATTTGTCAATTTCCTTCCTTAGACTTCCTCCGCACTCCACCCCGCTGTTATAGAATGTGTATCTCCTGCGACGACCAGTCTCAAGCATCTGATCAGACCATCGACCCACACTTCGACCCTCTTGAACCTGTATCTGCGGCGTTGACCCTCCGCTTCCCGCTTTAAAGACAGGATGTCCGACCAGTTTGGCGGTGGAAATGAACAAAAGCCAACTCTCAACTCATCACCCTCTCCTTGAGGGATGCACCGAATTGCGTCCCATAGGCGTCTCGCAAGGTAGACCCGAAGCCGCACCAGACTACGCGTTTGTGGTCAGCCAGATCCGTAATTTAGACCCTTCAGTAGAGAACCATCTGATCAAATGCCATTTCGAGTCTGCTGCGGAAAAGATAATGGCAAGGCTTGAAAAGCTCCTGCGGCAGCCGGTCAATTGGCGATATAGAAGACAGAGGTCGGACAAGGATCGTGAAGGATATTGAAAACAGCTCGTAAAAACCCATCAAAATAGCAGCAAAAGGTATGTATTGACTCTGACAACAAGGCCATTGAGACTGCTGTCTCTCTAGCTAAAGGGAGAGTCTAAGGAAAGAAGATGCCTCCTTTGCCTCGTCCCTCGGTGTGCTGCTTCCTCTCCTATTTATCCCGGTCATGTCCCTGCTAGCCACCAGCTAGCTTAAGGCTTCTTGGCTGCCTGTCACACCAGCTCGGCTTATACAGTACCCATAGTAATGTTTCCCCGTCGACCCAGTGCTGATACTGCCAGAGGCCATAGCCGATACCTCGGAATTCCATAGCCTAACGGCACAAAAGACATATCACATCCCATGTAGGTGCGCCGTGCTTCCTCTGCTAATATTAAACGTCGAGGTTATGTCCAATTAGTCGGAAAGCCAGACCTGCAGGACCTCCTTCGGGATCGACCCTCCATGGCGATATCAACCAAACGGAAAGCCCCAGCCCGTTCGGCAACCTCCATCGTCCAATCTGCCGTCTCGCAGCCACAGTCAATCCATCCTTGTCAAGACCCGCGCCTCCGTCGTTGGCGCTGGTGACTTGGCGAGCTCCCAGGTCGAGACCATCGAGTTCTCCTCGAACGACCCTGACCGCGACCATGACATCTCGGCCGCTTGACGACCGGACCACAGCACCGCCTGGCCCAGGTGTTCTTCCGGCTGTTGCGGTGGAGTTAGCCCCGACAGGGTCCCACACTCGGCGCGGCTCGGTCGCGGGCCCTTGAATCCACTGCAATCGAGTATCTGATCAACGGCATCCTCTGTAGCAGACTGCATCCCTTTCCGGGCCGTGATGCAGCGGATAAAGGCACGCGCATTGCTAGGGTCCATATCCCTCTTCTCTTCAGCCTGACCTCGGCTGCAAGGCGCCCGCCACCCGGCCCGCCCATCAAGAGTGAATCAATGTTGGGAGATAGCTGTGCCGATCTCGGCCACCGGGTAAGTACCTAGTAGCTTCTTCTTCGGGTTTCCCTCGCCTTGATATGTCTTCCTCTCTTCATCTAGCTTCCTTCGTCTTGCTTCCGATTCCTTATCCACAGGGCATCAACCAGTCTCCATGCATTCCTCACGTCCACTCGACAACTAAACCGACGCGATCTGTACCATTCCGGGGCAGGTTTGTTTTCCACCCCCCGCCTGCTATAGCCATCTGATTGATATGACCTGTTGGTATACCACTTACATCTATCAAGACTGACCAGAATCCCTTGAACAGATCAAAGCGGCCCGATCAAGGGAAGACTTCGAAGGTGCCCGGAATAACTGTCGAGGAGGCGATACGCCGATTGCCCATCGAGTTGCAGAGACACATCGTGGCCTTTGTCGCGGCAGCGCCGGCGATCATACTCGACGACCGGACAAACGACCAGATCCTCTCCAGCCCGCCAGAGTTCATCAAGATATAGAAAGCCTTCGAGAAGACTCTTTGGAGAGATATTGAGGGGATGCGCCCTTGGGTCCTGGGCTCGAGGATTAGGCTACGATCCGGCCGGAAGGAGGTGTTGTCGGTTGTGCAGACCAGGTTTTGCCCAGACCGGGACGTACTCGGGGTCGCCCGGCTGGAGCTTCCCAAGCTCCTGGATGAGCATTTGCTTCCCGACGTGGAGGCCATGCCGCGTGAGATGCCTGTGTACCCTATCAAGCACATGCTGACGTGGGAGTCCAGCTTCGGGCTTCGATATCGCGACGAGCAAGAACGACCCGGACCCCTTCGAGCCACACTACCGGCGCCTGTTCAGCGGCGCGAGTCTCGACGCCGCCCTGAATCTCCAGATGCTCCCCCTCGTCGAAGACGTCACCTTTGCCTTCGAGAACGTCGACGCGTCCCTGTTTGCACGCGGGTTGGACTTACAGTCCCCAATCGGTGGGGACTGTGAGCTCGTGTGCATGATCGACCCAGAGGGCAGTGTCCAGGGCATCTGGTTTCGTCGGACATCCCGAGCCCGTTTCGCACATGTCCACAAAGCATTGATGGAGCCCTGTGGCCGACCTAATCAAGTACCTCCTGGTATGATCGTGCGGCTGGTCATTGCTCGAACCGAAGATGGGGTCCAGGCTGCCCTTGTCGCACATCCTGAAGCGTGCGGATGGGTGCGGCTCACCGACAGCTACCGCGGCGAGAATCTGTCGAAAAGGCCATCAGATGTCACTCCTGCCCGCCATTTGGCATCGACTGCGGGAGGGGATCAATGTCGCCCGAGCGCGGTCCGTCCGGGAGCTTGAGCATGATGGCTTTACCTTCCTCTACAACTCACGGCGCAGCACCGGTCCGGCCGGGGGAGCATGGGCTGCGGGCGAGTGAGGACGATGATGGCGAGGAGGGGCGCGGAGGATGATTGCTGCTGGCTGTACCTGCTGCGGCTGCTTTTGAAAGGAAGGCTGCGAGTGTCGGATGAGGCATGATAGCAGAACAACGCTGTGTGCGTGTGGAAATGGATCTCTGTCGCCTCCTTCACGGCGTCTCCTTTTGTTTTATTCTAGCTATATCGGTCTCCGATGCACAGGTGTAGGGGACTGTGAAACAAATAAGCCTCATATTGTATCCATCCAAACCTACTATTGCACTAGCATTTGCAAATATGGACCAACGTCCAGTTCGCGACGCACAGGATGAGGCGGGTGAGCATACTTCAAAGGCTACCTTCAGAAGAATAATAACTGACATAAGCACAACAAAAGTCGTATTTCCCCGAGTTCTTTCCCAGGGGGGACACCCCCCGAGTCGCTCACTTCTTCACGGCGGGCCCTGGCCATAAGGCGGAATTGGGGCGTGGTCAGTTCCGTAAACCAACCAAGAGGACGATGGGCACGTGGCAGGCCTTGCCGTACAGGCTCTCTCTCGCGATGCTTTCCGACCCAGGGTAGCCCGGCGACCTGTTTACCGATGTGGGCTGCCGTGGCCAATCTCAAGCGGAGGATATCGTGAGTCGGTTGGACATCCAGGGTCTGGTCGACGTTCAAGGGTAAGACGAAGAGGATGCCAGCATGTCCGCCGCAGACGGTGTGTAATTCTTTTCCTTTGCGAACAAGGTTTTCAAGCGCCTTCTAGTCTGTATGGGCATATTGGGCAACCAATTCAATATACATCCAGGGGTTCGTTACACATCATAGGGGCGAGACATTTCGACCTACAAGAACAGTTGGACCTAGTAGTGCCGAGTTCGGAACCTGGCCAAGAGTGTCGCGGTGCTAATCTTTTGGAGCTCGTTGGCATACCAAGCAGCAAATTCGCGGGCGTTGTCGGCAGAGGGAGGCAGGGAGATCGCGTCGCCCGTCATGCTCACCCTGACACGGCGACGACCCTGAAGCAGCAGACGAGGGCTCATTATCCCCGACATCAAGGGGCGAGCCGCATCGGGGAGCTGCTTGAGTATGTCGTCATGGTTGTCGTCGTGGACACGGCGATGGGCTCTGTTCCTCTTCGGCTGGCCTCCTGCGCTGAAGGGACGTGGGCGGACCGATTTTTGGTCCTGTTGAAGGTATTACCTTTCATGGACTGAGGCCCTCAGCTCGGAAACCAACCCATAAGCCTGGTATGTGTATGGATCGGCAGTCGTATCCAAGCCCAGCTCTTGTAGCTTGTCATGGACGGAAGCCACGGCGTCGGCCATGAACTTGTCAATGTCATCTTGAGGTGGGGCGGCCATAATGTAGCTACAGTATGTCAGCTCTGGGACGGGTTCACGCGCTGCGAGAAACTCACATTCGTTCAGCAGCAAGTCGCTGGATTGCGAGTGGGAGGAGGCCGGGTTTTGGGCCGTGAGTCGATGATGCAGGATAATCGAGAGGCGGGCTGGTGCACATTGGGAGTGGGGCCGGGTAAGGGAAGGAGCGAGCGACCTACTTCGTATGAGTCGACGGTGGGTGCGATGTAAGGGGCTGTTCTGTTTCCAACCCAAGTCGTGTGGTGGTCGGCAACAAACGAATATGTTCCCACACAACCTCACAGCGTCGATGACAGAAGACGACGCGTAGGCGCAAGGGCGGATGTTCTCTAGCGAGGCCGCAGTGTTGAGGAAAAGGTAAGGGGATGTGCAAAATAACACAAAGTCGTGTCGCCGTGAGAAGAACGAGATGAGGAAGCGACAAATCGTGCTTTGTGTGCGGGTTGGCTCTTGCAACGGGGAAGTCTCTGGCTGTGCTGCGCGGCGTGGTTGACAATGAACTAGGTGCTGAGTACCTAAAGAGCTGTGCGTGACTCACAAAAGGCTGTTCAAGGCATCCTGCAGTGCATGTCATCTGCGTCGAGATCCATGGCGTCGGTGTTTGGGGGGTTGCGTAGACATCTCGACAGTAAAGTGATGCGTCTCGCCGATCTTCACGTGCGAGATTTCCGACAGCACCTTCGGCTGAAATAGGCCCTATAGCTCCTTCACGGCCTGCCATCATAAATCCGCCGTGCTGATGTCGTATAGCAGCCCTGTCGAGAACTTGATCGAATATGATGGGGGCTGGGCCGGGTACGGCGCGGCGCGTATTAACTTGAGGGCTTTGTGCCAGGAGAACATGTCGACGTCGAGGTGCTCGGGATGTGTTGTTGGAGGGTTATCGCATACTAGAATCGATATTCCCGTTCCGCGGCTGATGTTGTCGCCGTGGAGGAGTTCGAGACGGGTCTCGTTGAGGAGTTCCGCCCCGGGTGAACGACCATCGCTCTGTTTCGGCCTCTTGGGCTTGAGCGGCAGTATCCATCGGTAGACCGGGGTTGTTTGGCGGCTGCGGCCTGTAGCTGTCTCGTGCCAATGGAGGAGGGAGCGTGAGTACCCATGTTTGAAAGGTGCAGAGGTCGTCCGGATGTTTGCGAGAAGCGCTGACCGATCGAGGCGCAAGGTAGGGTGCAAAGGGCGCCTTGGAGACGAGGTCAAAGTGAACCAACCAGATGCAGAGGTGAACAAGATGTGAGTGAAGGATAGGTGTACTGTACCGAGGCATAGAACGGGTTAAGATTTTCAGGTACCAGCCAACTAGCATAAGAACGATGATGTCAACAAACAGAAAGATCGTGCATATTACGTCAAAGACAAACGGCACACAGCCTTAGTCGGCCTCGACTTCAATAGGCGAGTCCTTGCTGCTCCCGGCTCGGTCGGCCAAACTGCGTGCAATTCTATCATTGGAAGCGATACTACCGTTGCGGAGGACAACCGTGGCTGCCAGAAGCTTGTTGCCCTCCTCGACCCACTGCTTGACGATGCCAGGAGGGCGGATGACGAGCTGAGGCTGTCGGGGCACCATGGAGCAAATCCGTCTGGCCAGTGATGACCCATTGCGGAAACACTGGATCCCAAATGTACCTCCAAGGGTACACTCGTCCAAGGTAGTCGACCTGTGGAGGTGGCGATGGGCGCGGATGTGGTCGCGGGAGATGTATGCCAACGCGACAATACACGCCCCGTTATCAGAGACTCAAAGGTCTTGCCCAAGCCGGGCCTGTTGCAGTTGATCACCCCGTTCTGATCCTGAGACCAGCATACCGACAGCGCTTTATATACATCGAGCATTTGGTAATTCCTTTGGGCCTGGGAACTGAGCGATCTGATCGATGTTGTCACGGTCGTGTAGGAAGAAGTCACAGGCCTCAACCCACAGGTCTCTATCTCTGCCGAGTTCTGTAGCATCGACCCAGGCTTGGCCAATAGCCTCTTCGTCGGTATATTCATTTCCGTCCTCGGTGTATTTAGCATCCTTGTCGATGGGGTTGTTGCGTTCGTATCGAAGTGCGACAGAGCTTAGCCAGCCTTGGACTGCGTACCTCTCAACCGGATCGGCAATACAGAATAAAACCACAAACGGCTTGGACGGACACCAAAATGTAGGGTTATTTTTAAGCTTGTTCTAGATGGCAATAGTAATATTATTCCAGTCCAACATACTATCGACCTCATCAGTAACGTTCAGTGGCATTGGTTCATGAATACCCAGTACTTTGACGAAATAACTGCCATTGGGTATATCTTGACCTTGGCCAAGCAACACTACCCAGACGCAGCTCCAAACCGCGAGCCATGGCATGTAAAAGTCTCCAGAGCCCATCATCTCATCGCCCAGCCAATCCATCGACGGAGGATCCAGATGGCCCACCAAGTGCACCCATCGTACAGGCGCAAGTATAGCAGGGTTGGGGATTTGGGGTCCGACCTTGCATGTAGTCGTACTGGTTCCCCAGTGGCGGGCTTATTTGCTGTTCGGATCCTTGCCCAGTGCCTTCGTGCACTGCAGAAGGCTCTTGTCGACGATACTCAGATAGGGGTGTCATCGGTGGGAAGGTTGGCCGTGCTTGATGTCGATGGAGACGTCCGTGCCTGCACACTGCTGGCCTGTCGAGCGATACGTTCGATGGGATGGATTGTCGCGGGCGAATTGAGAGGTCGGGTGGAGGGTTCGAGGGGCTGCCGATCTCGAGGGACAATGTGGAAGGGCGCGTATGTGGACTATAAGGAGGTTAGCAGCGGTTGGCGACGATGTACATGGCAAGGCTTGCACGATGCTGACCTGTTCAGCGAGAGCTTTGACGCGATTAATGTGGATAAAGTGAGAGGTTGAGAGAAGGGTTTGAGTTCCTGCTGCTTCTAAGGGAGGTTGTTTTTGAGAAGGGCGGAGAGAGGCAGAGATTTGCTGCGATTCGATTGTTACTGGTATAGCGCGAGATTGAAGTGCAAGGAGCTTGAGTGAGGTGAATATAAGGAGGAAGTAAGTGAGAGGAGGCTTCTTTTTCAGTATGTTTCTGGTGGTTGAGCTTGAACGGACTGCTCTGTTATGCATATAGATCTCGCCCAGGCATCATTCATAAACCCCGCCCATGGTTTTTAGTATTAACTACAGAAATCATTTGGATATTCTTATCGGGCGATATGTCAACGACTCTATTGGGCTCTAGTGGCAGCAGAGTTAATAGTCCGATGTGGCTGTGGCAAATAGCGACTATCTTCCTATATTGTAATTAATCTGTTGTTCTCTCTCTCTCTCTCCCTCTTCGTGTAGGCAATTGTAGTATGTAGATAGCATCTAGAATGGCTGCCAACATCCGAACTACCGGCACCCGGTCTCGCTCGCTCGACCTCGCTATTCTACCACACAACACAAGTGATCTCGGCTAACGCTGCCCTCCGTCAGGCCCCTCGTCTTCCACGTGTCGCTCACCTAGCCAGTCCATGTCCTCTCCTGTATCCAGTATACTCTCCTAGGGGCCTTATGTTAGCCCCAGAAAAATAAGCTCATCCAGACTATTCGCAACCCAATCCACCCTGCTGTTGTTGTTTGAATCTTCGTCTATAACTGCTGACATCCCAGTAAGGACGATGTATATTTATCAGGCAAAATAGTATCTCTCTTAGTTAACCCTAGGACGCCATTTACTGCCATGATTAACTGCTTCCTCGGGGTAGTGGCAGATTCTGACGATTATCATCCAGCGATCATGGACTCTTGATCAAAGGCACATGTGGCGGCATGTCCAATTGACCCCTTTTCGTCATGGGCCCGAGTCTCAAGATCGGCGATGACGGAATTTTCGTTGAAGAACTTCAGTGTTTGCGAGATGCAGTCGGCAGTGGGGGGAGCAATACCAGAACTGGGGATGGCCAAGTTCATCGCCGATTTCCTGTAAGCCTCCCACTCAGAAGAAGCCGTATTGGCCATCCAGTTGATGATCTTCGCAACTAGGTCCGGCTCCGGCGGCCCTGGCTGCGAGATCTCGTTCTCTATTTTGGACCACAGGTGATGCGAATAGGGTCGCTAGTCACGTAAGTGAGGGTCTCATGAAGATGTGTAAAGAAGGTTGATTCCGCTACCTTGCAGTTGAGGGCTCGGGACCGTAAGGGTCCCGACCCACGTGACCGCACAAGGCCTGATGCCTCAGGCCCGACCCTGAGCATGAGGCTCAAGATCGGTCTTTCCGCATCATATCCCCGGCTTTGAAGGAGGTTATCACTGACCTCAGTGACTGCAAGTCGGTAATGCCTCTCAACCTGTGATTTCCTTCCATTTTCATCATTCCTTCGCATCTTTCATTAAGCATCAATATGTTGATGCCATTCGATCGTTTCCATCGCACAGTTGGTCGTACAGGGCCCAAGGTGGGCTCATTTCTTCATTCTTCGTGAGCTTCGTCGCGGTCCTTCATCCGCCTCGAAGGCGGCTGGGTTAGCTGCCTTGAAGTCGGCGATGACCTCCTCGTCGATATGCTCGGTCCGGACCCAGCTATCGTGTTCCGGTCCCCATCCTTTCCATCGCACCCAGAAGCCCTCAAAGGCTGTGGCCTTCCTCCCGAGCCGACGGACCTCCCGTCGCAAGATCCGATCCACGATGTATTGGTTGTCATCTTCTTCCACAGGGCCCGGTTCCTCAGGGCGGAAGGCGTCGGCGTGGGCAGGCTGAAGCTGTTGGCAGGATATCACGGGGTGGATCTTCCAAGCAGGCGGCAGCTCGAGCTCGGCTGCAAGATCTCCGACCATTCGTTTGATCTTGAAGGGGCCGGTGCGTTGCTGGGATAGCTTCCTCGCTGGCTTCCCGGGGAGGTGGTATCCATCGTGAAGCCGTAGATATACCTTGTCGCCAGCCTTAAGTTGAATGGGGCGGTGTTTCGCATCGTACCATCGTTTTGCCTTGGCAGCTGCAAAGTCCATCGCAAGCTGTGCCTCCTTTCGTATGGCCTCGCGAAGGAAGGGCAGGTCTGCGGTTTCCTTGTCATCAGGCTGGAAGGATTCCAAGGGTCCGCGGAGGCTGATGCCGTAGATAAATTCATGAGCAGAGGTACGAGTTCCAACGTTGTAGGCGCCGTTGAGGTTCCATTGTAGGGCCGGAAGGATCCGGACCCAGTCAGCATCAGGGCTTTCCATATAGTGGAAGCGTAGGGCGATCTCAACAGTCTGATTCCTTCGCTCGGAGAGACCATCTGCCTGGGGGTGATAGGCCGTAGTCATCGCGAGCTTGGTGCCAAAGAGGCTCCAGAGGGTCTTCCAGAAGGGGGATGTGAACTTAGAGTCACGGTCTGAGATAATGACCTTCGGCATGCCCCAGTCAGACAGCATGAGTTGTCGAGCGAAGACTGTAGCCCAGTCAGCTGCCGAGTAGGTTGAATGCCCGGGAATCAGGAGGCATCGCTTGCTCGCTGCGCAGGTAACAGTCACCAGGGTATCAAAGGTTTCGAAGCCCTCGAGACCCCACGGGGAATTTGCTGATAAAATAGGCGGCAGGCTGACGACGAAGTCGATCGCGATGGTATGCATCGGGTGCTTTGGAGGCCGGATGGCCTGATAGTTGCCGATACCTGGCTGTCTATCGGTCTGCCCCAAGCAGCAGGTCTGACAGCTGTGAATATGCTTTTTGATGGCGTAGGTGAGGTTGTGGATGCAGAGGCCTGAGAGCTCCTTTGTCATTCTCTCAACCCCGAAGTGATGTTGGTTATCATGAGCCATCTCAAGGATCTCGCTCTTCAGGCTGTGTGGCACACACAGACGGGTGTAATCGTCGACGCCCTGGTGATAAAGCAGTCCGTCTCGGAGGGCAAAGGGCACCCCGGGCTTGAAGGCGTTCACGGCGTCCTCGCCGGCCAGCAGGGCTGCTGATGTAAGGTCTTTGCCCAAGATCATAGCGATGATCTTTGAGAACTTCGTATCGGTCACGTAGCCTTGTTGAAATCGAATCTTCGTTTCTTCTGCCATCAGAGCTTCGGAGACCATCAGCACGTCGTCGAGGGCTGTATAATCAGGTCTCCGGCGGTGAGGGTTGACATCGGTCTCGGGGGCAGTAAGGCGGCTTAGGGCGTCGGGGATGAAGTTCTTTTTGCCCGGCAGGTGGAAGACCTTGAGGTCATACTCGGAGAGGTAGATAGAGGCTACGACTAGCCTTCGGTTCGCTCGGTCGGTGCTCGAGGTCTCGAGGGAGGTTTTCTCAACAACCTGCTTAGTAGCCGAATGGTCTGTCAGCACAACCGTAGGTAGCTTCATGGATTGGAGGGATGTGCGCAGCCTCTTCACAGCCCACACGAGGCAGGCGACTTCGAGTTCCGTCGGTCCGTATCGTTGCTCTGCCGATGTGAGCACGCGGCTGAGAAAGCAGATAGGGCGTACGGCTGTAGCCGAGATGTGCGTGCCTGGCTCCCAGGTGTAGTCATCGCGAAGGTGAAATAGGACGGCCCCGAAGCCTCTCTCGAGGCTCGCATCAACCTGCAGAAAGAGCTCCTTCTGAGGGTCTAGATGGCACAGCATCCGGCCTGAGGCGATTTCTTTCTGTAGGGCCGTGAAGGCAATCCTCTCATCTTCCGATGGTTCGTAGTGGGTTGCGCGGGTGTAGGCTTTGCGGCGATTAGGATTTCCGTCCACGACCTTACCTTCCTTTCGGCCTTCAGCCATAAGGGCAACCTTCCGTTTCTGTAGTGGCTCGATGAGCTGTGCGTAGTACGGAATGAGATGTCTGATGTATCCCGTGGCGCCGATGTATTGCTCTAGGCCTGCGAGCTGATGAGGGAATTCAAGCTGGGCGAAAGCGGCCATCCGTTCCTCGGTCGTACTCAATCCAAAGGCATCAACGCGGAAGCCGAGAAGCTGGGCACTAGGGTATCCGATCCAGCTCTTCTTCGGGGAAATCGTCAGGTTCTGAGCTTGGAAGAGGCTGAACAGTATCTTCAGGTGCTTTAGATGCTGCTCTGCGGTCTCCGAGAAGATCACGATATCGTCGATAAAGGCGCGGCTGTAGCTTCTATAGGGACGGAGCAGCCTATCCATATACCTCTGTACATAGGCAGGGGAGTTGTGGAAGCCCACTGGAGCCACAGTTGACCTTTCCAAGCCTCGATGGCTCGTCATCGTAAAGCGGTCCCGATGCTCAAGCTTCACGCCGAACTGGAAGAAGAAGGACGAGGCATCGATAGCCGTAATGTATCGAGCTCCGCGGAGGGCTTGGATGATATCTTCCTGACGAGGCAGAGGATAGTTATCAGGAACTGTGATCTTGTTGAGGGCTCTGAGATCGACGACCAGGCGGCCTTTGGGCTCGCCTTTGACCGTACGCCAGACCACAAAGATGGGGGCTGTGAAGGGCGTAGGTCCCTTGGCCCATTCGAGGCGGCCTTGCCGATGCAAGAGGTCAAACTGTCCGTCAATGAATTCACGATCCTTGAGGCCGCTTGGATAAGGTCTCTGAGATATGCGGTGCTCGTGCCAGTTATCGATCAGAGGGACTTGGAGCTCCTCGCCGTCGGGGACCTTGACGAGGCCTGTATCCGTCCAGAGCTGGGCATGACGGGCAATCAGTCGGGCGGCTGCGGCGGCAAAGGCAGGGTCTTGGGCATAGATGTGGACGCCTTCGTCGGTGAGGATCTCGGGAAGGTTCGGTGTCTTTTGTACGTGTGTTTGATAGGGAACTCGTGAGGTATCGGGCGGAGGCTCGGCCGGGGCCTCAGGCGGTGAGGGCTTGCTCGAGGGATCGTCATCGCCAGCGAGGAAAGCTGTAACGGCGGAGGCAGCCTTGCGGCGTTGCTTCCAAGGAAGGTTAGCTTTCTGCTGGTCCTCGAAGATAGCATCACTCAGTGAGGCTGCAGGCTGGGCTTCCTGGGGAGCCCAGTTGATGTCGTAGGATCCTGAGGCAACAGCCTCGATTTCTCTCGTGAGGGCGAATTCCTGAGTTACTGAGGGCAGGAGCGAAAGAGCTGCATTGCTGACCTGGTCGCAGGTGGTATTCGCAGCGTAGGCTGCTGAGGAAGCTGCTGAGGGATCTGTGAGGGCTGTCAAAGCTGGGGCTGCCGCCATCGTCAGGGCTGTCAGAGCCGCAGTCCAGGTCGATGTGAAATAGCTCTCATCGTCGCACTCAAGGATACTTCCGATCTTCTGTTTCCGGTGGAGCTTAATGTCCTTTTTCGTGTTATTCACGAAGATCACAGCAGGCGGGGCCTTATGATCAACCATAGCGTGCATCGCCGAGGGAGTCGAGGCGTGGAAGGCGAAGCTGCGATCTTTGGGGAGCTCCTTCCAGGTTGCGGCAACAGCTAGGGTTCGTCCCGCAGGTACGACGGTAGCTCTGAGGGCGCTGACACGGCGGTTGACATATCTTCGTGGGCGAGAGATATCAAAGGGGATGTAGAAGCCATCGAGAACGCCGCACTGAATCCGTCTCTCCGTGATGAGGATGTCGCATTTATAAGGGTCAAGGAAGCCGTTGTCGAGCAGGGCCACTGCATCCAGCTTATCCTGAACCCAGGCGGATGTAGTGAACTTGGCGGTGCCTGCCTTCGTGCCGTCGGCGTGAAGGCCTTCGAGATAGAAGGTAAAGGTAGCCCACTCGTCTGTACGCTTCCATCCGCTGACGCCTTTGATGATGACAGGGTCTCTTTTCTCAACAGTGTGCTCCAGGCTCTGAAGCCAGGTGCGGTCAATCACAGGCCGGCCACAGCCTGAGTCGCCGCAGATTTCCACAGAGTGAGAGTCAGTTGCCGGGGCCTTGGCCTTCAAGCGTAGGTGGGTGTAGTCATCACCTTGACCACAAGGCTGAGGCTCCAGAAGAGGCTCTGGGGCGGTCTGGGCTGCATAGGTCGGCATAGTCGGAATCAGGGCTGCCTTCATCACACTCGGGTTCCCGTCACAGGCCTTGATATGCTGGAAAAGGCGGTTACGGCTTGGGAAAGCCTCCTTGCAGTGCCTGCATCGTGAGGGCCTTGCCGGGCAGTGAGGTTCATCTCCAGCAGCCTGTTGAGGGGAAATACAGCAGTCGGCGAGGCGATGCTCCTCCAGGATCATTTTGGAGGGAAAAGGGCGTTGGCAGGTCTTGCAGGTGAAGTCAGGGTCGGCAGGAAGGTCGGAGATCGATCTCGTCATAGCCACAACGTAAGCCTGTTGTGATCTCACTGAGAAGGCTGAAGAATCTGACAGCGAGGCCTCATCTTCGTCGTCGGCATCAGAGGCAATAGGGCTCCGGTCAGGCTCGGGCTCAGGCTCGGCCTCAGCTACCTGGTATTTCTTCTCGAAGGTGACTTTCTTCGCGTTGCCGTCCCGTCGGTCGCGATCACGGTAGTTGTCTCGGGGCTTGTCACGGTAGCGATCGTCGTTGCCGCTGCCTTGGGCTCTGCGGTCCTCGCGGAAGGGTCGGTTGCGATCATCTTGTCGGTCGTCGCGGTTGCGGCGTCGGTCATCGCGGTCACGGTTATCGTAGCGGTCTCGGGGTCGGTTTTCGTACCGATCGCGGTTCTGATCCCCGATGTAATCGCGGTCGCGGTCTCGTCGGGGGGCGGAAAAACGGTCATCTCGACGCCCTCGTCGTCGTCGGGCTATCTCTGTGATGATCGGTCGAAGGTCTTCACATTCGCGGATAAAGTCGAACAGCCTATCCTTGGATCTAGGCGTATTGAGAAGACGGGAGATCTCATGGTCGATCTGCGGGTAGATGGCCTGAATAATGAGTCGATCCTCCACGATGCCCAGCTGCTTGGCATACGCTGCCTTGCGTTGGACCCACTGGGTAAGGCTGATGTCTTCGTCAACGAGGCTAAAGGTGTATCTTCCGGTATGGAGGTCAGCCGTGATCTCGGCGTCAGGGCGTTTGAAGCGGGCTGTAAGCTTCTTGCAGAACTTGCGGATAGGGGCATCGAGGAGCTTGTTGCGCTGGTCTGCACTAAGCTCGCCCATAAACCATCCCTGGGCTCCGCCTCCAAGCATCGAGACGTAATAGTCTTGAAGGGAGTCCTCGCCGTAGCGCTCAAAGACTCGAAGGTGCTCGCAGAAGAGATACACATCGGTGTAGACTTGCTTGCCTTGGTTGACAATCAGGCCTGTTTTCCGGGGGTCCTTGTAATCCGGGTCAAAGGTGCCGATGGCTTCCTTCTTGACCCTCTTCTGAGAGTCGTTTCCAGCTGCAGTGGAGACATAGGACTGATCTCGTCGGGCTCGGCGGAGGGCTTCGGCAGTTGTATCTTCATCGCTCGAAGAGTTATCAGAGGGCGGGTTCCGGCGAGGCACAGAGCCGCGTTGGCTTCCTCGTGAGGGCAACAGGTCAGACCTCGGGGCGGTCTCACGGGTTCGGGCCGGGCTCCAAGGGTCAGGTGGCTCGGGGATGTTGTCTTCATGCTCCGAGGGCTTTCTCAGTGATGAGCTTGGCGCTGGTAGATTCATCGGGAGCGTCAAAGTCGAACTGCTTCACAATAGCCTTCCGCCACCAGCTGAGGTGGTTGAGGTCGGCAGCTCTAGCACGAGGCAACCCGAGGAGGTCTTGCGCGTGGCGGTCGCGGGCAGCAAATCTGGACACAAACTGTTGAAGACTGTAGATAACATCGCTATCCCAAAGGATCAGTGTTTCGAGGACTTCCCGAGTAGGGGTCTCACTCACGAGGCGGGCATAACGGAGGCCCCATCCGAGGGCTTTGACGTTGCCGGAATCTTTGAACCATTCGGTCATGCTGGCTTTGTCGAGGCCTCGATGTCTTGGGGGGCAGTCGAGAAGCGCTTTCGTTGTGTTCTGTGAGGCGGTGGGACGGCATCAGACCCGTCATCACTGCCGCGGTCGCCGTGTGATCGGGCCATCATGTTCCCATTTAGATACTACAGCGGTATCAGGCGTAGCGAGGGTCGATGCAGTGAGGCCAAGACGGCGATCGTAGGGTTGTGAGGGGGGTGTCTTGGTGTTGTGCTCCGTCGAGGAAATCGGCGCTAGGCTAAAACAGGTCAAGCGTGGCCCTCAAGGTCCAATCGTCGGAAAATTGTGCGCTTTCCAATTGGCGGGCTTAGGGCTCGGCTGCTGGTCTCGGCACACAACAGGTCTAGCCTGGCGGGTCGAAACGGCGATCGGCGTAGCCTTAAGACCTTAGACAGGGAGAGGGGTGGCCACAGGCTCGTTCCTTCGAGGGATATCGCGCTTTGGTGTGTTTCTCACGTATCGACGATAGTGTGAGGGGGTGCAGAGCGGGGCGCTAGCTTCTGCGTTGTCGAAAAGTCCGGGATCCGGCTGGTGGCTGGTCGTGCTACCAGGGATCGTGTTGGTCGGGAGACCTGGTGCCTTGACGAATTCAATCGCAGGCTTGTTGACTGTGCGATAGCTGCAATTGCTACCATATGATGCGAATAGGGTCGCTAGTCACGTAAGTGAGGGTCTCATGAAGATGTGTAAAGAAGGTTGATTCATCTATCTTGCGGTCGAGGGCTCGGGACCGTAAGGGTCTCGACCCACGTGACCGCACAAGGCCTGATGCCTCAGGCCCGACCCTGAGCATGAGGCTCAGGATCGGTCTTTCCGCATCAAGCAGAGGGAAGATGGAGATAATATAATAACAATTAGGAGATAGAAGGATAGAAGAAAGTGGGAGGTGTCTGTATGATTCTGTTTAGAAATAGATAGAGGTGTGAACATACTGAGGGGACAAGAAGGTTGGTATCTTGATATATGACGCCCAGAAATAATGGTGAAGGAAAGTGAAGGTGAATTGCTTGAAGGTAATAGCGAGGTACTGGGAAATTAATAATATAATAGACGTAGAATCTGAGGTGTCTGAAACGAGAGGGAGAGCAGGGTGATGCATGGCATGCTTGGGGATGATGATGTTGATGAAAAAGGAAAATGTGGGGTGTGCTCGAACGAAGCGGGGAAGTGGTGGCTTCGATTTGGTGGCCCGGTGTCCGGAGTTATGCCAGATTGGCATTGAATTACATAGCAAAGCTGGCATAGCAAGATTCTAATGTCCAAGGGGGGGGGGGGGCTGCTTCAAGGTTCCGTGACTGGGCTTGGCAATTATAGTAAAGCATCAGCGGAGATGGAGATATGTCCAACAGGTGACATGGACCGAGGATCGCCGGATCATTCTAGCCGCCTACCCACCGATCGATTTCGAGAACTCTCGCCTTATTGTAGCTCAAGGAAAGACTAAGATATTCAACTTCAGCTTGTGACACGAGGAGTTGCCATCAATCATCGCCCTTCTACGATGGGGGGAGGGCGTGATGACCGTTTCTGTCAGACAGATAGAACCTGTCGGATTATCCGAGTTGACTAAGAAGAGGATCCCCGATTACTTCATCATATCTTTATTATGGTATATTTCTAACCCGGTTTCCCCGCCCGTGCGTGACCGTGACCAGCACGGTCGGGGAGGGGGGAAATACTACCGCACTCCAGTGCTCGCTGCCGCTCGCGACCTTGGCTTGTAAAGATGAAAGATGGGAATGTTGGGTTCACCGTTGTCACTATCGGTAGCTACCACGGCAGGTAGAAGGCGCGCCGTAGGCAGCTTTGCTTACCCCTGTGACAACTGCGGTGGCACCAGACCTACGGTTAGGGCGAGTCGGACATCGGGGATCTCGGGTGCCGGCGCCGGAAAGGACGGCGAACCCTCCCTCACTCGATATCGACGACCCCATCAGTGGGTAAGTTACATCCGTCGTCAATGATGCTTGCGAGATATGCTGATGAAACTTGGCAGCAAGACAAGCCGCATGGGAGTATGGCGCCTCGCCGAGGGTGGCATGAAATTCGTTCACAGGTTTGTCTGTATGGATATATTACAATACTTTAATCCGAGTTGGAAATCACAAGACGAACCAGCTTGAGACGGTCGATTGTGTGGTCGAGGACAACTTGGGGCCGTACATGCGCCAGTTCCAGGATCCTCAAGGACGACAAGGGCGCAGAAGCCTCCAATGCCGAGGACACAGGGGTCGAAAACTCGGCATCGTCATCCCCGACCCTTACGCGTGTGTGCTGATCCCGGTCCTGGTCGATGAAGAGAAGCGATATCATGTATGAGACATCGAGGGGCCAAATCTCACCTAGGCGGCCTTCTTGTCAGAGAAACTCTGCCAACGCGCTTTGACAATTTTGCATGGAGATTTCACGATTGAGCCTAGAATAACTTCAATAGCCTTTATTGAGTTAATTCGATGGGGAATATCGGTGAGTTTGCAATGAGACCGAACGCGACTCTTGGGCCGATCAGGGGGGCTAGTCCTCCCGATCAATATTGCCGTCAACAATACCGGCCGTATTGGCTTGTACAGTTGCAGCCTCCCTTTTGCCTGCAACGGGTTGGAGCAGACTCTGCCACAGCAAGTGCCCTCATCCTTGTTGCAGAGGATTGCACTTGCAGTGTATCCTGGGTGTTTCTTATGTCCCCGCGAATCAAGTGGTAGATACAGTATCTGACTTTCTCAGCAGCAGTGGTTGACTCGGGGCCGTCGGTACTGCTGCATCGCCACAATCCGACGTCTAGTCTTTCCATGGCGGCAGATTGTGTGTTGACGGTGATGGCAATTTTCTCATCGAATGCTGCAATGAGCGGCGTGGCTATGATCATCACAATATACCTCCGAGCCGGGGGAATATCCACAATGTCTTTGATACCAAAAGAAGCAATTGTCTTAAATTACCTAGAAAAACCTGGCTATAATACCACCTGCTTGGCAGAGCTCTTGCTGCTAACAAATCATCATCTCCCGTCTTACAGACAATACAGTTCTAATATCTCATTGCTCATTTCCCAAATTCATAGCTGTGCAGGTGCACTCCTTGCCATCATATAAAGCCAGGACTTCTTGGAGCTCGATGTCCTCGTTGCTCACGAGGTTCTCCAACTCGGGCGATACCGGCTTTCCGTAGATGATGACCTCGAGGACATCCTCCCCCATGGCACACATGCGCCTGATGGCGGGATTGTCAGTTTGCGCAACAAGCGGTAGCAAAGTCCTGGCAGCCGTAATTTTGATGTTGCAGGCGCGGAGGGGATCATTCTGATCCCAGTCTTGGCCTTCGTTTCCAGTCGGCAAACCAACCAAGAGGCCGCAGTGTCCGACGCAAAGAGTATCCGACACCTTGCCTGTTGCGATATAGTCCTGGGCTGTTCTTCGAGAGATGAATCCCAACTCGGCAATTCTATCGACTGTACCACCAATACTGCCTTTGCCGCCTGGAAGTGTGAAGCTTTGGTTTAGGCGATGCAGTTTAACCTTGTGGAACATGATGCGAAGGCGCCCGATGATTGTCTTGCGATCCATCATCTCGATCGTGGAACCAAAATAGGCAACAACGTTCAGCTCGGAATGGTCGTGCATGGGTGGGGTTGAATCTTCGGTTCCGAACATCTGTACAAGTTTTCGAGCTCGCTTGATCGTTTCCATTCCCATCAGTCGGTTCCAAACCTCGAGGCAGGTTGCGTCCACGAGGGGTAAGACTATTACCGGTGTAGTCTTGGATGCCGGCGCCGGCATGGGTGCATTTGCCATCGCTGTGTCGGTTTGCTCTGCGACCGAGGGCGCAGTGGCTTCTAGCTTCTTGGCCTTGGCCTTGGCCCTGGCCCTGGCCCTGGGGTTTGTTGGGTTCCAACGATGGACACGGCGGGGAGCTGGTTTCTCGGGGAGAGAGTCTGCGTCAGAATCCGATTGCGCAGCAGGTTCTGTGGGTTTGAGGCTGACGTCGAGGGGTTTGATCGTCTTTTTTCCTTGCAGGTTCGGGGTTGGGTTTGGAGTGGATAGTCCTTTCGCCTGGGTCGAAGGGGGGGGTTGTGGTTGAACGGCGCGCTGGATCCTTCCTGCATCCTCTTGAATCCGAGCGCAGAGGTTACGGATTCTGTTTCTCATTTCGTCGATGGAAGTCGCCTGCTCGCCGGTGCCAGCATGGTTGCGTTGCCATGCTTCAATATCGAGTCAGGCCAGGGCGTCTAAAGGCTCCTGGATCAAGTTGAACACCAGCTCAACACTTGTCTTGGTCGGAGTAGGAGGAGTATGAGGCGACGGCTGTTCCAATGTCAGTAGGGCTATCTTACTTCATTTCTTGTACACCACTTACGGTCGGTGGAGGTGAGTGGAGCAATCCTATAGCCATCGTGACTGCCTGTCTAGCGCAAATTGAAACAGGGTCTGGACGTTGGGAGGTTAGTCATGATTCAACCGCAGCGGGGGGTGGACGCGGAAACCTGCCGATGCTCGAAGATGCGGCGCGTGGTGGTCTCAGGCGAGAAGATGCGGTGCGTGGTGGTCTCAGGCGAGAAGATGAGTGCGTGAGCGAGTGAGGGCTGACGTTACAAGGAAGAGGATGGGGAATGGAGACAGAAGGAGGCAAAAATCTGCACGCAACCGCGATGTGAAGAGGTTGTGAATGAGCCCCGAGGTTGGTTGGCGCAACAAACGACACAAGGATAAAGATGTAGCTCCTGGAAGTAGACCGAGCGATTGCGAGATGCGGGCGGCTGTGCAGGTGTTGAGAAGAAAGAAATGTGCTTGTGCTGAGTATGATAATGAGTGTTGAGGTGAGTTGAAGGTGAGTTGGCTGCCTTAGCGTGCAAGGCCACGTGCATCTTGCATTCCTCAGGCCTCCACGCGATACCGTCATGTATGCCTGAAGTAGATGCTCTAGATTGAAACCAGCACTCACGGGTTTGAAGGGATGCAGTGGCACAACCTCCACCCTGTCGAGGCGCTCCCATACTGCTTTGTTTATAGACGATACATGCCGGCGCAAGTCACCCTCTGCATAACCGGACTCCCTGATTATATCCTGTACCTCGTGAGGATAAAGAAAAAAAAAAGTAATAATCTCTCTTGGGCATATTTCATAGAAACACTTACTCCCATCCTAGTCATTAATACAATATGGCTGCAGAGCCCAAGAAAGAAAGTAGCTGAATAAGTTTATTAATTTAAAAGTAATCTTCCTCTTCTTAACCATACTGTTGTTTATAGTCAATACACTAGTTGCCAGTGGATAGAAGTAATCACTAAGGTAACTTCGCTTCTCTAATCTGTCTTAAAAAAACATAGGGGACAGACTCCTTTCCTGTATAGTACCGCTTGTGTATCACCAAGTTAAGTCAAGTTTGATGTATCATCTCAGGCGGTATGCTGCCGTAGAGCGACGTTTGTTTCGTGGCGCCCGACAATCCATGTCTTCTTTTTATAGATGTGTATTATTGCCACCACTGGATAAGGCAACTTGTCCGATCCTCACTCGTTTGAGGGCATTTGAATGGGCTTCTGGCGTTTTCCATATTATCTTATTGCATCACTCGTTTTGAACTCTTTGGTGAAGTTGACATAAGGACTGGCTGGCTTGTGCTGGGAACTGTAGTGCTAGGTGTGGGCGAAGGCTGAGGACATTGTAGGTGTCTGGAACTGCCGTGGGACACAGCAATCATGAGTGTCGGCACCCATGGTTTCCTAGGGTGCTTGACATGGGCAAAAGGTTGAGAGCGCCGAGGTGTCCGGATGGGTATAGGCATCACGGGCTCCGCCAGTATCGACGGCCATGTTTCCGGGAGAAGCTTGTCACCCCTTGCCGTATCATCACCATGGTCCAGGTGTCACACTGGGCCTCGTTTGGAAGGGAATCTGATGCTTGTTTATTGTCGAGGTAGCTGGCGAGGGCGGATTGGCAGCACCCCTCATCCATGAACTTGCTCATGGAATCTACAGGTTGCTTACAAACGAGGATGGGCATCCGCCAGCTCGCCGTTGGGGTCGCGACCGGCGCGGCCAAATTGCTGCCTCATGTCAGCAAAGGGGAAAAGGCTCGTCGAGCACAAGGACAATGGATACCTCTGGAATATCAAGGCCAAGGCCCAGGGCGGATGCGGCTACGGTGACACATTCGCCTGTGGCGCCATTCCTCCGTTCCCGAAGAGTGGTCTCCCGCTGAGACATGGACAGGTCTCCATGATAGGCTGGCTATCCCGTTATGTCAATGGCTCTTATCAACTCTTCCTCTCACTAGAAATAGATAATTCCTTTGCGGTTTTTGATATTCCGCAGTAGGCTCCAATCTTCCACGGACTCGTGCAGCTGGCCCCTGGAAGACGATATGTCATGACACCCATGGCCGAGGTTTGGTCGATTGGTGGACTGGCACACAACATTGCAGGTGGGTATGCTGTGGATGTAGTTAAACTTGGGTAGCTCCTTCCGTGGCAGGGCGGTCGTCAACCACAGGCGTCGCGGCGACGAGTCTATGGCGTTGGATCCGATTTCCTTAGATCAAGGCCGGAACTCCTCGTTATCGGCGAGCATAACGTGGGCCTCGTCGATGACGACAAGATCGACAGCTCATCTATTCCTAAGCTCTAGGGAAAAAAAAAAAAAAAAAACTTCCAGAGTTTGAAATGGAGGCTCGCTGGGAAGATGATTATACTACTTGGCACCATGTCTCCATTGAAATCCTCCGTTCAAATCCGGGCGTCAATCTAGTACTTGTCGGGACGCCGCTTGGCATCCACAGCAAGCGACTCGAGCAACGTAACAACGATTGTCACTTCAAGAAATATTCAGCTCTGCCATCATCAGCTGCGGCAACGGAGATAACATCAGGCCTTAGTTAGTCTCGAACATAGCCTTGATTGCTTTTTCGTGAATAGTCTCGAAGCGTCATTCTGTCTACCTGGTGGGGGTTTTGAAGTGCATCATCCTCCACGGCAAGCATCAAAACGCGATCCAGACACTTCGCCTGCTCGCCTGACCATCTTTCTGGCGGATTTCCAAGTGACGACGTCATAGTACCTGGGCCATTCGACTTGCCGAGATGCATGAGGAAATGCCAGGAATAACTGATGCTGAGGAAATCCTGGTACCCATCCTTAGCTTCTACTGCACATATTAGATTTGCGGTTCTGGTCGAATGTGCGGCTTGCTGGTCGAATATTGAATCGACACCTGCATTATCCTCGGGGCTGCTGTTGGTATCCTATGTCTCTGTGGTACTCGGGGGGGTAGTGTCGACCAAATACATTGGCCGCGTGCCTCCAGATTCAAATCTCAAACATCTGCCCGACAATTTTCAATGTGACCCTGTGAAACTCATATACAATACCGTTGTTTGGAGAAACATTTTGAGTTTAGTAGAGTCTAGGGGCGGGCCTCTCCACTCTGTTGCAATTTCCCCTCGGGGATGATGGACTTGCACGGGCGAATCCGACACATGCTGTGTTAAATCTCTCGTGAAGGGCTGCAGCATTAGCCGGCTTGATAATATTGATGAGCGAGTTTGATGGTGCAGAGCCTGGGCAAAAAAAATAAAAAATACAAACCAGCTGGAGGTACACGACCAGCATTTAACTCAGAGAGTGGGGGAGGAATCGCCAGACTGGCTTTATCTTGCATATCTGGCCAAGTGTCGTGTGATATGTCATGAAAAATGCCAACCTACCTTTAGCAATAAGGGTTGTTTTGCCTCGACACCACTGTATTCTCCACATACAGCCCAAATAATTCGGTGATTCTTGGAGGTTGCCTACCTGTCATCAGCATCGCCAGCGACAGCAAATGGAGCATGTCGTGAGTATCTCCAAGGTACCCTTTTTGCCGTCCTCATGCTCAACGAGGATATACCCGTAACCCATTGATTGTTCCGAACCTGGTCGGCCTGGATGACATGTTGCATGTGGTCTTTGCCTTTTGCAACTGATGCATCGTTGAGGACGTGGTGGAGGAAGCAACTGCCGACTCCATCGTCTGTTGTATCGTCGTGTATTTTGCTGAGATCTGGAAGCACAAGACCTCCTAGCTGCTCCGATTCGGATCGAAGCAAGCAGTGTATAAGAACACGGTATATTGCTTCTGGTACCATGTATTCGGACTTGCTTAAGTGCAACAGCGATGTGTTTGATCTGCAGAGTCGTATGGGCTTCGTATATCCACGAGAACTCCAACGGGGTGTACTCATCCTGGTGAATCGGGGCCACCTTGTGGGTGGACAGTCTGTGTCTGGGGCACATTTTAAAGTCTTTATAGTCTCAACCAGCAGATGGAAATACTCCATTGTGCTATCCCTGGACTGGGTTGCCGTAAAGCTCAAGGTAAACAAGAAGAGGAGTGATCTTGACTGCAGCAGGGAAATATTGTGGTTAGATGGTCGAGGTGTGCCACTGCCACTCTCTGCTTCTGTTGTGTCTCGATACAAGGAACCGCCAGACTGGATAACACGACAGACTTGAAACTGTTGCCGAATGGCTTCTCTCTGAACAAGGCCAGCAGGTTATAGATATTGTTCTTCTGTGTCTCGGGGACGTCAGCGCCATTTGAGATCAAGAAGTGGTCCTGCACCGATTTGCAGAGGCAGTTGGGTATGTCGGCAGGCCCTTTGTGGTAGTGTGTATGTGCATCGCAAATGGCCTTGACAGTCCTGACAGGAGTCACCATGTAGTTGGAGTTGTGTGCCCATCGTCGTTTCTTGAAGCAGGTTGGTTGGCAAGTTTGCCATCTGTTGTTGATTCGGGTGATATTCTACTTTCAATGACTGGCGTCCTTCATTGTGGAAATAAAAACACCCACTCAATATGCTCGCTGGATGGGCGAGGTTGGAGAATTCAAGCAAGACACATGGGTCACATGGCTCGAGACGCGATAGGGAGCCAAGCTTCTGGACGAACTGGTTCACTTCGCCTTTGTCGGCTGGATGCATGGTATCCTTATGATATCTAGGTTCTGAACACTATAAAATAGAGTAGAGAGACGGTCTTTGTTGGAGGGGAGAATCTGGGGCACTTGGCAAGATCCGAAGCTGTAATATTGTAGACTTGTTGCTTGGAAAGAATTAGCTCAGGTCGGTTTGAAATGAGTGCGGATTTGCGGGCGTGGGATCTTGCCGCATAATCTTGCCAGCCTATTTGACCAAAGCACGGTATTCCCCAAGTTGTGGCACTAATAGACTTTGGTTGGTGTACCCAGCTGCAATACCTGTGGCACTACCAACCTGGGTGGTTTATAGGCAAGCTTGGGGTGTTTGCTGGGCCTCAGTGGAGATTCTGTGAATATTCAAGCCCTGCTAAAATGGAAAAAAAGTTGGAGGCAAGCGCAGTATTGTTGTTGTTGTATCAATCTTGGAGATATCTTGATGGTTTTTCCACTTGCCGTAACAAGTATCTCATACCGGTCACAGAGGACTACATGGAGTTTGAGGATATGGCAAAAGGAATCCCAAATACTGTATATGGGAATTTCGGCCTATATATATTAGCCGACTTCAATATCTTGTATTGTAGTTGGACATACCATAGTGATGGGAGTAGGACGGCCAGGTCCTGTGCCCGTCGACGGATGTGCTTCTCGTCCGCGACGCCGAGAGTTTGGGGATTCTGGTTGGGTGATGATGTCGGATCTGCAATACGAGCGAAGGATTGCCATACCGAGTATTGCTCTTATGGCATCGTGAGATGCCATACTCATGCATCTTGTTCATGGAGATGATACAAAGCGTATGGTCTGGGAGACGAAGGTCACACATATAGTACAGCAGTGGGAAAAGGGAGGCTTTACTATATATCCATCCTTGTGACCGGAGAGATGCTTTGCCGCATAAAGCGATGAAATGAACTCGTTGGAGCCTGGATAGTTGACAAGGGAGAGGAGAGTAGGTGTGGAGAAAGCCGTATGGCAGGCTGCCTGTCAAGGAGAAGGCTGCGGGTGTGTGATGTACAACCCTAAGGATAACGATGAAGTTAATTGAAGAGGATGTTGAATTGGCGGCTACTTGTAGTAGGAATGAATAACGAGTTTTACCGTCAAGCGATTCATCACCAAGTTGACGGACAAGGTGTGCGCTTGCGAAGCGCTACTCTCTAGCTTGAGATTGATAGAGAGCATGGAATCTCAGGATATGGCTTGGGATCCAAATACTTCTGCTCCGACACAATCGGTAACTCATAATTTACAGTCGCATTCCTCCACGCCCCACTCATCAAGAATGCCCATCAGCCGCTCCTTGCCCATATTGGCCCAGTCAACTTCCAATCGTGCAAGCTCTTCCAGCTTGCCATCGAGCGTCGGGTTGGGTAGGAGTGCGAGTTCCAGGGCCCGGCCGAGGGCGCATGCCTTCCTCGCCCAGCTGTCCTGCATAAGCCTACCGATGACCCTGGCATCGGCGTTCTTGGTCGACCGAATGGAATCCCTTGGGGTGACTCCAAAAATGCCATCAGATGCCAGCGGCAGCATGGCCGCCAGGCCTGGATGTCCACCGCAAATCACTATGGTCTTCTGACCCATGCCCTTGTGATGGTGGACCTTTTTCTTATCCCAGCCGAGACGGGATGCCACCTTGCTCAAAACATCCTTATTCAATCGCATCCTTTTCTTGTCGGGGCCCGACTGGCCAGAGGGATGAAGCAGCATGTAAAATTCTGACCACAGCCCTATCTCGCTAAACCTCTTCATCAAGGTGTAGGCGATGTTGTTGCCCTCCAAGTTCTGGATGAGTCTGATGACTCTCGAAACGCGATCTTCCCATGTCTTCACGTCGAAATCGTCCTGCTGTTGGGGGCCAACCGGGGGCATGGAGGGGTGGGGTTGCAGTCCTCCCTGGCATGCTTTCGTTTGCTCCATCTCTCGTACAACTTTAAGAACGTTGAATATCTGCGCCAGACCTTCTCGGCTACGGAGAGCAGCGAGAAACCCAAGTCCCTGGTCAGAGATGGAGTGGAGTTGCCACTCGTCGGGGATGTGGATGCATGCGTCCATCTTCTAGATGGCTGCCTTTGCTGCCTCCTGGCGGCGATGCGCAGCCTCGTCATCTCCAGCGTCACTTTCGTCGGTAATTCGTTGAGCAGCCTGGAACATGTCGGTCATGGTGTCGACATCGGCTTCGTCTTGGAGATTGGCTTGTCGGGGGGTCGAGGGTGGCAGGTCGGGAAGGTCGCGCAGGTACGACTGCAAACACCGGTGCATTTCAAGCATGCTGTACTCGAGCTCGCAAAGTTGTTCGGGAGGGGTGTAGGGCCCTTGCCAATCTTGGGACTGTAAACACAATGCGACGACCCTGCGACAAGACAACTCGAGCCTCTTGAGCGGGTTCGACAGGCTACCATCTCCAGATCCCTCGGAAGCATCTGTCAAGTACTGTTAGAATGCCATCTGGCAACCATGAAACAGGGTGTGAGAGGGCCTCCACTTACCGTGGGCGTGGTCTGAATCCATGATATGGGATCTGTAGAGAAACAAGGGCCGGCGGAGGTGATTCTGCAGAAATGAGGAAGGTTGTCGGGAAGCACCTTGAGAGATGAAGGCGAGAGGATGTGAGGAGAAAGTGAGACTAGCGCGGTTGATGATTAGCGCACATTCGGGCCCGCCTTTAATCCGCTTCAGCCAATCAGAAATAGAAACCCAGTTTCTTCTTATCATGTCCTCGACCTCACGTTCTTGAAGTCTTGAGCGAGGCGGATGGCCCACTTTACGGCACGGGGCACAATATTACCCTCTGACCTAGACTGTTAATGGGTATGCCACAAGTCGTATTTTACCCGGCCTCTCAAGTCACATCTAATTTGCAAGCCAATTGCTGACATTCGTGAGCCATGAGTCTCGCGTCTCTTTCCGACAAAGAGACTATTGGACGGAGGTTGGCCCACAGGAGCCCAGCGATATTCAGTGGGCTGCGGGGGTGGGCAATAAACCTAGCAGTTCTTTTCCTCCTCTTCTCTTTACTTCTTGGCGAAACTCGGCGAGGCGCGACCTTGAGGGAGGAAGACGGCATTAGAAACCTGCACAAGATTGTAGCTTTATCGGATTTTTTTTTCCCCCAAAAATAGTAGATATTACCTCTCGACGTCATCAACATGTGATTCCAGGCCAACCATGCATTCACTTATCTTCCGCATCATCCATCCCTACTATAATTGTCCCCGCAATATAACACAAAAAAAGAATAAACAATAACAAAAAACAAAAACCTCAGTAACAGTCTTTCCATCAGGTGGTCGATATCCTTGTGCTCATGGGTCGAGGAAATGGGCATGAACGTATATGACCCACTATTCCAAAACACTCAGATAGTCTACTTGTCGTCCCCGACAGAGGTGCACTCTTGCTCAACCTCTGCTGGGATGGGTTTCATTCAGGGCGCGGGGGAGATGTACCAAGATCTGGTGATGGACGGGTACAAGTGTCAGTCTGCCCATCTGGCGACGGCGACAAGCCTCCCGACGCCGCAGGCATCACGGAAAGGTCGATCACGTCCTCGTCGAAAGAGGAGTCGGACGCGTTCTCGTCCCATGCGGCAACATCCAACGCCAACGGCGAGCCTCGAGTCCCTGGGTCAGATACGGTGGCGGAAGCGTACCAGTCGAGTCTCCTTTGCCGACGACGCTTCAACGAAGCTGCTGCCGTAAAATTGCCGGTGGGAGCTGGCGGTGTTTCGACAGGCTTCGGAGTGGCAGGGTTCGGACCAGCATCAATGTCAATGAGCTCGGCGGGACCTTGTGACTGTAGCCGCGGGCCGCTAGGCTCAACGAAGAGTCCCCGACTCGTGTACTTGTCTACCAGATCGGCCGATATTGTCATCAACTCGACGTTGTCATCTGGAAGTGTGCGGGAGAGGCGGAAGGGTACCGATGGTTCGGGTAGAATGGGCATAATCCGACGGGATGGGAGAATTGAGAACGGGACAAGGTTATTCCACTAGAGAACTTGAAACCCACCAAAATTGTTGAATGGTTGAATGCTGTGTTTAGGCTCCATGCAGGTTGTGTATTTCATATTTGTGATGTTGGGGAGGGATGTGAGCATCTCATTGTCGGCAATGTACTTGAGGTCAAAGATTCCTAGCTCGTTGAAGATGATGACCCTCAGGACGTCCCTCATTCTCGCAAGAGCAGTTTTCTTGGCGATCTTTTTCGTTCTCGTCTTCTTCTAGGAGTCGAGGATCCAGTCGCGAAATCGTAGAGCGGGTGGTTTCAATGCCGCAGTGGTCTTGGCACCGTCGATCGTAATGGCCTGGGGCGAGTTGTCGGCTGTAAGTTGATCAAAGTTCAACCCTGTGAGTCCCCGAAGCTGGAGAAAGAGAAGGTAGACACCGAGATAGCCGCATTCCCAATCACCCAGTTGACCAGCTGCAGGAAAGGAGAAGAAGCTGAAGTTGTAGGGGAGCCCATAGTGAGCTAGAGTTTCTCTCCACGCAAGGATCGCAGATCTGGTGTGGCCCCCGCGATTGGCGGAATCCGTGTCGTAGATGAGCAGATGGCCGGGTGTTCGATCCCACACGAATGAAGTCCAGTGGTAGTTGTTAAAGTTAAATGTCCCAATCAAAAAGCGTTTGTTGAACAAGGCGAGCTTCATATCGTCTGGGGAACCGTACGCTGTTGTCGAACAATGAACCCGATCCACGCCTTCGGCGAGGAACGGATCGGAGCCCGCCGCGTGGAGCGGTGGGTTCTTGAACACCTTGCCGTCATGAATGGTAATGGGCTTGGGGGCAACCACCACGACATCTTGCATGCCATACGTAAGGATAGCCATGAGCGGCTCCAGGTCCCGGTCGGAGGCCTTTGTGTTCCCACGGAGCTTCTTGAACGTTCCCCAAAGATCCCAGCAGTGCTGTTCCCAGCTGCGGCGTCCGAAAGCTTGTGGGAGGTTGCCAAAATCGTGTTGTGGCGGAACCTTGGAAACTTCAGTCAGGAACTTGTCTTCAGCTTGACTGACGTGGAACCGGGTTGGGTTGTCGGAGATCCAATGGGACCAGTTGGTTCGTGGCTGGAACTGGGCAGGTTGGTCGCCGAGCAATTCCTCGAGTGGTTTCTGCAGGTTGGTCTCCGACTCATGGTAAAAGTCGGATTCACCGCCCTCCTGGTGGACGTGGCCAGAGAAGAAGTCGGAGCCTTCCTCGGGCAGGAAGAATATATTATTGTCGTCTTGTGGCGGCGACCTGGCTTTTGGCTTGAGCTTGGGCATCTTGCTGGCGGAGGAAACGGGCAACTCGCCGGGTTTGGGTTGGGTGCAAGACGAGGTGGTGGCGACGAGATCGAGCGAAACAGCGGAGAGGGATGCAAGGAGGAGTAAAGAGATGAAGAGACTGTGTGTTGCTTTGGAGAGAAACAACGCCTGAGAATTAGGCTGCCTTTTCTTGAGACCTGAGGCTACCACGCCGACATTGATGCCTGAGGACCCACATACTCTCTCTCACTACCTTACGTAGGTAGGTAGCTAAATGTCGTGGGTGAGATGGCAATTGCCAGAGTGTTGTTGTTCATCATGTGCAACATTTCGTGCGATTCTAACCCTCAGTGAATGGTAACATCAAGGACGTCCTTTCCCATGGCGTATATTCGCCTGATGTTGGGATTTCCAATTTGAGCAACAAATAGAAGTAAAGTCCTGGCAATTGTGATTTTCATGTCGAAGGCGCGGATGGGATCATTCCGATCCCAACCTTGGCCTTAATCTCCGAGCGGCGACTTGGCTGAGAGGGCACAGTTTCCGATGCAGAGAGTATCCGACATCTTACCTGTTGTAATGTAATGGCAGGCTGTTCTTCTGGAGATAGAGACCGACTGGGCTTCACTGACTGTGCCACTCATACTGCCTTTGCTGCCCGTAAACATGGAGCCCCAGTTTAGTCAATACAGCTCGATCTTATGAAATATAATACAAACATACTCAAGGGTTATCTTAAGATCTATCATCTTGACTAAAGAACGAAAATAGACGACAGTATCCATCTTGAAAGAGGCAGATGTAGATGTAGATAAAGATGAATTTTGGTTTTAAGTATCTGCCTAAGATAGCGAGCTTGGGTGATTACTTCAATCTCCATCATACAGTTCAAGGGATACAGCCATCTCCGACACAGTCTTGGGTGTCGTTACTGGCTCATTAGTCCTGGCCTCTCGACGAGTGGGGATAGACACAATAAGGAAACCTTTTGGAGGCATACAACACCTCGGCGGCGGCGCTGCTGGCACCAGTGGATTGTATATCGACGGTGGGAGGTTGCTCGGGGTTGATATTCATGGCGTCCACGTCGACTATCTGACCGTCACAAAGAGGGAGGAGGTTTGTTGTGGCTGTTGGTGTGTCTAATTCTTTCTGCGTAATGCTATGGTCAACGTCGGATGGTTTGAGCATCTTTGTTGTGGCCTGAGTTCGGAGTAGGGTCTGACATGGCTGGTTCCGTAACCTTTGCCGCGGGACGTGGTGTTTAAATGGTATGCTGAAACTTGCGCTCGCTCGCAATCTTGAATCGAGTTGGAGAGGTCGTGAATGCGGTCTCTCGTTTCGTTGACGAGGGTTGCGAGCTCGCGGGGGCCAGGATCGATTCATCCCCATGATGAAGTGTCGAGTCGGGCCATAGCATTAAGGGGCTCTTAGGTCAATCTCAAGACGAGCTCGACTTCGAGGTTGCTGCGGAAAGGTCCGACTGCTCCAGTGCCAATGCGGTGGCGTTTTTCGTTTCCTTTGCATCACTCACGCTCGAGGGAGAAGAAGCTGGAAGCACGGAATCCATCCTTAAGGGCGGGTGTGTCGGATTGAACCGTGGGTCTGGATACTGTAAGTTAGCACTGGCATAAGCAATGGTAAGATTGGATGCACAAACCTGCTGGTCCTTGGGCTTGAGCCGCAAGGTGAAGGTCCGTTGAATGGCGTGTC